>NW_015505354.1:1042460-1078737 GCF_001515645.1 Sinocyclocheilus grahami
TAATAGACGGTGAATATGGGTCTAGGCTAAAACAAGGCTAAATTTGGGCTGTCAGTGAAAATTTAATAGACGTCTAACCATAGCCCAAGAATAGACTAGTCATCAAATAGACCGCTATTAAACGACTACATATATACATCTAATAGACAACAAAATGGCAATCCATCCAAACAAATTCAATATACAGCTTTTATTAAGAAAAATAAATTTTTTAACAACTTGGACAACTTAAGACAATACAAAATGATAAAAGCACAAGAGAATTAATGACAAAAAAATTTTTATAAATACAATACACTTAAATATAAATATTATGATAAAAAAAATCTGGAATTTTTAACAACTTAAGATAATAAAAATATAAAAATATAAAAATGAAAATAATCTTTTATCTCACAACTGTCGTAATTACAGCTTTTAGCGAGCATGAAACGGTGCTTCGGTGCTTCTCAGACGGAAGGCTGCATCCTAAAATTCAGATGATCAGTACCGACTCGTTTTCTTTCAGTTTATTTTCGTGAATTTAAATGTGTGCAAAGAATCGATTCCCAGCCCTAGCTGTCACATATGCTGCTGCGGTCTGCTGAGATTGCTGGCAGTGTTGCCAGATTGGGCGGTTTTGAATTTGATTGTGCGGGTAAAAATGGGCTTGGGCGGGTGGACAAAATTTGGGCTGGTTTGGGGTCAGTTTGGCGGTTTTCAAACATATAAATTACATAGGATAATTGTTTTATAAATTGCATAGGATAATTGTTTAACAAAACAAACCCAAGTATGCATACTGCATCCAATCAGTCATCATAACGTTACTACACACACACACACACACACACACACACTGCAGAGGCGCTGGTGCTGATGTAGAGTGACAAGTTTTTAGCGTGATAAGTTATAACGTATCTGATTTTGAATGTTGTGTGACTGGATATTCAAGTAATCACAATGCCTAAATATGTTAAAGAGTGGGAGAGTGACTCAACTCTCAAAACGTGAATTATTGTGGAGTGAGATGACACGAAGGCTCTATCACTGCAACTCCGAAATCAGAGCACATCTGAATTAATCATAACCGAAACGAAATATGTCGGTTTATACGATCATGTCTTTTTTATCTTTTAAACGTCCAGATTGATAAATCCTTGAAAACCGCGAGACTTGATTAGTTTTGACTGTGCAAAGTTCTGTATTATGTTCTACAATATGAACTTAACAAGAGGCTTCCTCTAGTTCTGTGTAAAATTATAGAGCGACACGAACGTAAGCGCATTATTGTTGTTGTTGTTATTTTTGTAATTGTCGGATTATAATTAAGTATCAATGAATGACACCGTTTTGAGTTGACTGTCATGGTTGTGCGCATGAACGAGTGTGAAATACCTGCTAATTACCTTGCTTTTTCCTATCACTTATTGGGCACTTTTTTGCATTTAAACTGGATTATTCTGACTGCTGACATTGAAATCATGCATGTGTTGTTTCGAGGGTATCGGTTAATTTCATGAGTGCCGTTTTGACAGTGTCTGCTTGCATATTTTATTCATGTTCGGTAGCCTAATTCTCTTTAATGTAGGCTATTCACACCGATTTGATCCGTTTACCTGCGAAATTGATCTTATTTATAATTGATATTATTTTGTCGTCAATATTTTGTTTTAAGGAGTTAAAATGGCCCTTATCAACCTTGATTTACATATTCTATAACACTATTTTGACAGTTAAAGTTTTGGGCGGTTTTTGTGAGCTTTTGGGCTGGAAATCGTCCATCCAATCTGGCAACACTGATTGCTGGCCTGAAACTGCTTTAACTTATATGATTCTGTTCTGTGGACACTGACATTCAAACACCTCAAAAGCACATGGCATTTTTCTTTATGTAAAATAGTTGTATTTTACAGCAGTCAGTCCAGATACCTAAAACACAAAGTAAAGTTACTTATTGATCAAAGTATAATGTACGCTCTGAACGTCAATCATTTGAAATGAAAACATCTGAACGTGAATCCTCTGAGAGGTTTAAGATCAGCATTCTCTAATGCCTAAAATATATCCAGTGGGTTGCAACATCCAATTCCCTAAAGGAGACTGATAAAACATCATTCAATTTTACACATCCAGAAAGACAGCATATACAGATGTACCCAGTTAAAAATTCTACCAGTTTTATTAAAACAAATTTAATAGTGCTGTGTATGAACAAAACAAATAATTTTTTGTATTTCACATTAAAATAAATAAAACCATGCTTTTTTTCCTTTCACATATAGCTATTAAAACAACTATAACTCATATTTCTCCTATTTAGCATGAACCGAAAAAAGTGCATCCACTTTCACTCTTCAGTGGTCTTTAACAGAACAATATGAATAATAACCTAGCCAAAATAAAGAGCAAAAAAAAAAATAGTAACAGTAATAATACTACTCACAGAGTGAGTACTTTATCAATTCAGTGTAATGTTTTCAAGCTTGACATACAGGCTCTCCTATAAACAAGCTGATATCATTTCTGCCAGCAGCATTTGGTCATTCTCTTTGCCTTTAGCTCTACTTAAACTACTGTATATCTCTTCTAACTGGTTAAAAGATGATTATTTATAATGTTTGAGCACTGAACAATAGTACTGTATGCACAAAGAGGAATAACAATATACATTAACAAAAAACAGGGATTTTAACATCCATCCTAAGCAGAAAGCTCTGCAATAGAAGTGAAATAAAATCCAAACAGCTAAAGAAATGCGTATGTAAGAAACAGTAGTACATAAATATTGCTATGTACTTTGTTGCAATGTACTTAATTAAGATGCTTGAGGTAATGTGAATATGACCAAATATAGAACTGTGTGATGCAGACACTCAGAATAGTTTAAGTTAGTTTCACGTTGTTATAGTCGAGATAGAATTTGTTCATAAACACTCCTCTGCCTGAATAAGAACATTTGTAAAGGTCAGCATTGCTCAGTCCTACTCCTGGAGATCATCCTGTTGGGACTAACCTCTGCAGGAAGATAGACTGTATATGTATGAAAACAGAAACATATAACACTTTTAAACAGGTGTTTGAATAGTAAAATCATTTACACAAACAACCATTTACATGACAACAGTGCCAAACACATCCACAATATGGGATTAAATAATCAGTACTACCAGATAAACCAACAAAAAAAAACATCAGTGATCTATAGGCTAAAAACATGGTCTGTTGATGTAACAATGTAAACGTAGTATTGTTAGTGTGCTAACTAATGCTAGCATAATTCACCAGTACAGTGCTAGACAACGCACAGGCGTGCTAACTGACCTTTGCACTGGAGTGTGCAAGCAGCATTGCTTTTTTTGAACCTGGTATCCCAGCATTACCCAAATTTAGCATCACGTGTTAAGTGCTAAATGAACTGTTAGCACAGAGGTCGACATCAAGGGGCATCATTATTCTATGTGCTATGAAAGCCACATCTGCAGAGAATGTAGCGCTTCTGTTGCTGTGAGATCTCTTAGGGTGAAGATATTGAAAGACTGCCCTCTTTTATAGTCTGTGGTATACACCAGAAAAGGGGGTGCTGTTAACAAGTGTAACAGTCTGCTCAAACGTCTCTCTTTCATTCATCGCTTTTCTTCAGCTGCATTGGGGTTTCTGCGAATGACCTGAGAATTGAAGAGAAAAAAGTTTGAATGATGATTACAATGAAAAAGTAGTTAATAGAGACAGATAAAAGATTGTATCACCTGCCATGATGTACAGGGAAGTGGCTCTGCACTGGCGTCGGCTGACTGCTGCTAGGGCTCATTAGCATGGCTCTGTAGATGTTGGACGCCACCACCAGTATGCACAGCAGGATGGGCCCAAATATGGCACCCTCCAAACCTAAATAGTATGCGCCACCTGCTACCGCGAGGCCGGTTAAATACGGATGTCCACCTCTGCACATACAAATAATTATATTAATGCAAATTATGGGAGGGTGTGGTATTCAAATATATACAAACAAGATGAGAACAAATGTTGCTGATAGATAAAATCACATTCTCAACACACATATAAACACACAAACAAAGAGAAATATTCTGGGTTAGTGAATAAAGACAAAATGGTAAACTGTCGCTTTAAGCTGTAATAATGTTTGGTTGACATTCAACCAAATTTGGACAACACAGAAGGACCGCAAAAAAATCAAGTAGTGTATTTTTACAAGTATAAGAAGTCAAACACACCCTGATATATCAGAGTAAATTGCCGTGTCAACAAAGTATGTTGGCAGCAGATGGCAGAAGAGCAGCAGCAGAGCTTTGACTCCCTCCCCCTGTGCCAACCACAAATCCAACACCGCTGGCAGTGCCGCCCAGTACGTCCCCAAAAATGGCACTGCACCTAAGATAGCTGCCATTGCTGCAGAGAGAGAAAGATAGAGAGGCAAGGCGAAAATGAGAATATATATAAATTAGGGGTCAGTACGGATCATAAGTTTAAAGTCTCTTATGCTCAAATCAAAAATTCAAGAATATTGTGAAATATTATTTCAATTTAAAATAACTGTTTATTATTTTAATATACTTTAAAATATATTTTATTCCTGTGATGGCAAAGCTGAATTTTTAGCAGCCATTCCTCCAGTCTTCAGTGTCACATGATCCTACAGAAATCATTCTAATAAGCTCAAGAAACATTTCTTATTATAAACAAAAGCTAAAAACAGAGTAGTCATTTTGTGGAAACCATGATATATTTTTTCAGGATACCTTGATGAATAGAAAGGTCAAAAGAACAGCATTTATTTGAAACCGAAATCTTTTGTAACATAATAAATGTCTTTAACTGTTGATCAATTAAATGCACCCTTGCATAAGTATTCATTTCTGTTAATTTCTTTAAAAATATATACATATATTTATTAAAGGTAGTGCACACAACAAAATGAACAGCAAGGACTGTTTTACACCACATGTAAATAAACAATTCATTTTGTCGCCCATATTTACAGGTTACAGTATTCACATTTTGCATAAGCAGTGGCAGGCAGAGTTTTAACAGTGAGCCTTTTTTTAATGTGATCCTATTACTTCATTACTTCATTAGATTCACAACAGACCATACATATATTTTATTGTAAGATAATAATACATTTCTGGCAATTATTAACAGAAATACTCCAAGACAATATCCAGAAATCTGATATTTTCTGTTCAGAGCCACATCAGAGACACTAGTGAACATGCAGAACATGTGGTGTGAAACATGCTGAAGACAGGAAGAGGAGAGTCTTTTATATCTGTTTGCTTTAGTCTTACCTGAGGGGATGAAGACAATGTTGATGCCAAATATTGTGTGTGTAAGCCAAGTATAAAGTCCATAGAATCCAGCCATCTTCAGAGAGGCATCAAACACACCCCTGTGTACAGAAAACAGTATGAGACAGCAGAAACACAAAGGGCTTTTCTCCCCTCAGTTAGTCTAATACTGACTGGAGTCAGAGTGAATCAGTCTCTCTGTGATAGCGCTCATGAAAATGGGTCTAACAGAACATCTTTCTGCATTCTGGGTGACGGCAGCATCAGCACACACACACACACACACACACACACACTGAGCTCAGGTAAAGGTTTCTACAGCTTCTGCCATTGTCTATGAAGGGAAAAGTGTGACTGAGAATGTAACATGTTTTTATCCAAGCAAATTACATTATGCTATGTTTTACAGGAGAAACCTGGAGTTAAGCATCATGCTTAAGAACACCCCAGTGCTACAGCAGTTTTGTGACCCCATTCATTCTCTATTTTCTGGGTCACCCTAACCTGCAGATGAAACCTCCAAATTTTTAACCTGCATATTATTATTACCTGTCAATTACACTCCATTTCAGTTCCAGTCATGATTTCTGTTAAATGATCTGTTCAAATGGCAAAATGGCAGAGCAGTCTTGCCCTCTTGTGGTGAATACAAAGTACAGTGTATTTTACTGGTGTCAACGGGATACGGGATAGTTCACCCAAAAGTCATTTACTCACCCTTGTGTTATTCCAAACCTGTACAAATTTCTTTCTTCCATAGAACACACAAAAAAAGATATTTTGGAACAAAAAAAACATTGGACCCCATTGACTTTCACTCTATAGATCAAACAAAAAAGTCAAAGTATCTTCTTTTGTGTTCCACAGAAGAAAGCAAGTAATATAGGTCTGGAATGACATGAGGGTGAATAAATGATGACAAGGATTTTCTTTCAGATTTTTTTTTTGGGTGAACTATCACTATAATATCACTTTTCTGCTTCCCTCCTGTATAATCTTCATACAGACTTCCATTGTAAGTGCATTACGGTACACAAATATTGCATTTACTTGTGCAAACTGATGGACGAGTCAAAACTATTGCTTGTGGGGACATGCTTGTATTTTACTTTAACTACCCCTTTAAGGCAGGGGTCCTCAGCAAAATTCCAAGGGGGCTGCAGGATGATTTAAATAAATGCTAAAAAATATAATTAAAATGCTAAAAATAATTAATTTACCTATACCGACATACCCAGCTTCTGTTAATAATATAGTTTTATAGCTACAGTATATAATATTTTTATAGCTATAGCTCTGTTAATATTATATTATATTGAGGGCCTTTGAATATTGTGTTGGATATTGGGGGGTCTTTGAGACAAACCAAAGCTCCACATGGACATGTGTACCTGATGGCCTCTTCCACAGACTGTCCGATAATGTTTGAAGAGGGTCCAGGTTGGGAGAGGGGTGTGAGGCTGATAACCCATTTCACAGGTTTATAGTATTCACCACTGGAGCTCAGCAGGTAAAAAAGTGTGGTTAGGAAAATCACCTATGCATTCAGAGAAACAACAAATATTTAAAACCACCTCTAAAATCCAATTCCATCAATCTGATTGTGTATGTGTGTATTACCAGAGACAGGGCAAAGTTGAGCAGTGCGGTGCCGCTGTGGAACAGTACGGTGAGCAGCGTGGTTGTTGTGGATATCAGCAAGCCCACATTTCGACTCATCACAACCCACAGAGACTCCAATATCTAGCGCAGAAGACAACATATTTATCAATCTGTCAAAGACACTCCCCACCACACAAACACACACTGGAGCCTAACCGAGAGCAGCGTCTCGATATTCTCCTGCACAAATGAGGCGAGGTCCTGCCAGTCCAGTATGTCCCCCAGCCAGCTGTTCTGCTTGTGCATATGTAGCTTGTGTCCACGGTGTCGTCCAGTGTGAGTCACGTTCTACAACACAAAAACACGGGCTGGAATACAACAATAAAAACCAGTAAGTCAGTGAGTGTGTGTAATTGAGTAAGGTTTTGTTATTACCTTCACAATCCAGGACTGATAGAGACGGTCCCACAGTTCCAGAACTTGTTTCTCGATCACAGCCGTGTTGTTTACTTTATCACCCAACATCTTATGAAGCTACAATTCACACACACAAAAACACCCACATAATAAATGCTTATTCAGCTTTACAAAGACATAAAGCATAAAAGGTTAAAGGTATGAACAAAATCAAACTTAATGTTTTCACCATAAATTATTTTTCATTACATTCAGCAGTACACTTTAACAATATTTCAAAGACAAAATAAGTCATTATAAACTTACATATAAAGATGTTAAGGGGATCAAAAAAAGCACTCTAAAGTTCAGCTACTTGCATTGAGTGAAAAATTTAAGGGGGTCTGAATACTTTCCGTACCCACTGTATATCCAAACTATAATACATACAATACTTATTTAATTGCAATTAAGTGTCCAAAAACATTACATTCAGCACAGTTATCTATATTTTTTAAGTATATTATTTCTGTAAGTAGTACTCTTTTTAAAGTGCACTTCTTTTCCATAACGGCGTATTCAAATGACACAAATGACATTTGAGGGCAGTGACACAAGGGAACATTTTCAGTAAATAACTTTCAATCTGTTTCTCACACAAAGCAATCATATTACTTCAGAAGTCTTGGAATATAACCCCAGATTCATATGGATTACTGCTATGGTATATTGGTGCTTTTTTGTCATTTCTCCATTCATTTTATCCGTCTTTTTAAATTTGTTATGAATGTCGTTTCATGTAGTCTTCAACAGTACAGTAAACTGTAATTCTGACCTTATGTGTGATCCATTCTCTCCCATGTTGGTAAACATTTGTGGCAGCAGAGTTTAGAGCCTTCTGGATAACTTGGGCCTCTGGGAGCCAACTACACATCACACACAAACAGTTGATTGTGCAACATTTCTAACTAAAATCCAGTGTATGATAAGTGTGTGTTTCAACTTACTTGGCCCACTCTGGGTGGTTGGACACGGTCTCGTTGATCAGGTTACTGGTGACCTCAATGATATGAACACTCTCTTGGTGCATCTGTGAACAGAAATATCATTGGTGAGAGATGATGTGTATGGCGCGTGGGATCAGTCACGGATCACGTCTGTCACGCAGTGGAATAATCAGCCCAAGGGCAGTGGTTTGGAAACACGGTACCATAGCTGTGAGCAGCAAGGCCATGAGTAGTGTGCCAGTTACCAGCAGGAAGATTATGAAGATACTGATCAGCTTATCCAAAGAGTGCTCCAGCCACACTATCATCTGCAAAGAAATGAAAGAGAGAGAGAAAGAGAGATCAGTTTCAATGAAACAAATCTGATCGTTCATGCAAGTGTGTGACAACACAGAAACCTGCTTCCCTCTGCCAAACCCGAGGAACAAAGTTGTGTTCTTTGGTTCTAAAAAAATAAATAAAAAATTACAAAGCTCACCTCTTTCAGTGAAACAATACAGTTCACCCAACAATGAAAATTACTATGCTTTCCTTCTCAAGCCATGCAATTGCTTTGCGTGAGGAAGAGACAGAAATTAAGATTAAAAATACATTTTTGGGGTGAAGTATTCCTTTAAAAACTTAACCGAGGATCCATGGATCAGATCTGAGCTTCAGAGAAGTTTAGCTATGCAGCCTTATTTGCCTTTTTAGACATAACCCTGTGAAAATATTAATAGTAAACATTCTGTTGAAAACCCGCTCTGACACCTGCTAACCTGTTGGACGACTAAGCAAGACTCTCCACTGAGTGAATGAGCTAACAGCACCACTGATGATCATCTTGCCAGGAAAGGGGTTGTAAACAGGAGGAGGGCTGGCATATTTTTGTTTTTGGCAGGTGGACTCGGTTTCTCTGCTCACCCAGCTTCTTTTGGCCCTGCGGGCGGTACTTGCATGTCTAATCCTGTTCCCTTGTTTCGTTAGTGCTAAATGTTAACATCACACACAAACCTGGTAATGTTGATGACGGATTAGTACAAAGCTTACGCTGTTAAGGAAACTGAAAAAGACTGAAAACTAAAAGAACAGAATTACTCCTTTTCCAAAACTTTAAAGCCTAATATGCAGTTTAAAAGCAATGCTGGCAAATGCTGCAGGATTCCTGAGGGGAGGGACATACTATCAGACCTGAAAATAACTTCTTCACCATCTGCTCCTGTTGAGCCACAGGCAGACTCATCTTAATCTGACACAACCCAAGAGATGCTACTGTACATGGAACATTTACAATCAGAAAACAAACAAACAACAGAACAAATATTCTTTGACAGAACATTCTGAAGACTTATATTGGTGATGTCAGCCAAGGAAGTTGTTTCAGAAGCTAATACAAATTAATACAAAGATTACAAACATTTGAAACTTTGAAACAACATACAAATAATCATGCACAACAGGACATGGAATCCGCGTTTAAAAGGCTTAAATTTGGAACATTATGGTGAACACTCTGTGATATGATACAGAATTCCCATAATGCAGCAATATAAACTTAAAATGGCAGATGACGCTAGAGAAATATACACTTCTGTACAAAAAAAAGTGTGGTTGGCTCATCAAGGCTGCATTTAATGGATCCAAAATGCAGCAATTTTGTCAAATATTATTACAGTTCAAAATAACCGTTTTTTTATTTTAATATTTTAAACTGTAATTTATTCCTGTGATGGCAAACTTGACTCTTCAGCAGCCATTAATCCAGTCTTCAGTGCCATATGATCCTTCAGAAACCAGTCTAATATGCTGATTTGGTACTCAAGAAACATTTCTTATTATTATCATTGTTGAAAACAGGTCATATTTTTGTCAAAACCATGAAACCATTACATTTTTAAGGATTGTTCAGTGAATAGATCGTTCAAAAGAACAGCATTTATTTAGTTAATAACATTATAAATGTCACTTTTAATCATTTTAATTATGGGGTGTGCAGAGTTTCCTATGTAGAGTGCTGCAAATCAGTCACTCCTAAGATTATCACTTCTACCTTAGAGGGCAGTAGGCAGCTCACTAATTCTTGGAGCAAAGCTTGTGTGCCTACTCAGAAGAAAAGCCCTTTACCAAACCCACCCACACCTGAAAAACTCAATGACACCACCAGCCTTGGTCTCAACAGACCAAAGCATCCCTTCACCCAAACCTCCATTCCCACTGTCTGTTCTCGCCCTACGTGCATCTCACACACTCTGAAGACAATCAGCCTAGCACACATCTAGAGCTGTGGAAGAGACCGTGGTGGACTTTCTCAGGGTTTTGTTCTGCATTTCTTCTGACAGTTAGTATGTCAGTATTTCAATCACATTCAGAGTCACACGCTCCTTTCCACAGCACAAAGTGCCACACAGCAGGAACAGCCATAAGCCAGTGAGCTAAGCAGAGCTCAAAGATGAATGGGTGAAGTGGAGAGGGGGGGAGCATCACTCTAAATCGTTTAATGGGAGCGCACACTGTCATTCTTTCATTCTCTTCCCCTTTATTTTTTCTTTCTCTCGTACACCTGCCAGCACAAATGATTTACCTGCTTGTTAAGCCAATGCCAGAGCTTTGAGGAGAGAGACAGAGAGACAAACGGTTATTAGAAACAACCAATCAGTATGCAGGAAAGCAGCAAACATCAACGTGGTTTGAAGGCAAAAACAGACCAGACACTGAAGTTACAAGAAGAGATTCATATTGAGCAAGACGAGGTGTGATGTGGTGGGCTTTATCAGGAAAAAAGTCAGATCTGCTATGATTGTCCTCTTGTGAGTGTCTTCATCTTTTTCTTTTTTTTACCTCCTTTCATTCTTGTGAACA
Organism: Sinocyclocheilus grahami; assembly: GCF_001515645.1. NCBI lineage: Eukaryota > Metazoa > Chordata > Actinopteri > Cypriniformes > Cyprinidae > Sinocyclocheilus > Sinocyclocheilus grahami. The sequence continues at coordinate 1,053,592 of NW_015505354.1, forward strand.
ATATGATGGTGATATAACGGTATTGTAAAATATATATATATATATATATATATATATAAACACAGGGTAAAATTAGAAAAGAGCTCCGATCGCATCAGTGAAACACTGTTTGTTTGTTTTCTTTGCTTTGCTACGGATTCATTTTTAAATAAGACAGTATGATGCAGGCTTTTCAGAGAGACTGAACGTAAACGATGATGCAGTGCTGAGTCTGACTAGAGTGGATCCAACAGTAATGTCGCAACAGTGTGAGTAAACGTGCTTTTACCACTATTGCATTGTCTGTTCCAGAACGTTTGATATATAATGAGTATTTATACGTTTTCAACCCAAATAACCCATGTTGTTTTCAGAGTACGTCACAGCAGCATCCATCTGTTATTTTAATAAGCGAGACTGTTAGCCAATCACAGCAGTGGACATTTACTCGCGAGTCTTGAAAGCCCACCTATAAAAACAGACCGTTCTGCAGAGAGCCTCAAAAACAGGATAGGCCATTTTCTATTACTTCTAAATGTTTTTTTTATGTAAAATCACACTAACATTATAAGTGAACCTCAGAGAACATTATAAAATAATAAAAAATGGAGTTCATGACCACTTTAAAATAATAAAAAAATTTTGCTTTGCAGCCTGAAATGAAGACAGACGCATTTTTTGTTTTATCCAGCTATATTGACTGCAAGTGCAACTTGTAACATCCAAGTGAGAGATATAACACCAACATGTCAGAAACAAATCAAAAACCAGAATCACCGAGTTGGAAAAAGTATCACCCCCTTGTGTCCGAATTTTGTTGAACCACCTTTTGCTTTAATTACAGCCTTTAGTCTGTTGGGATATGTCTCTATTAACTTTGCACATCTAGACTTTGCAATATTTGCCCACTCTTCTTTGCAGAACTGCTCAAGTTCAGTTAAACTTGATGGTGAGCATTTGTGGACTGCAGTCTTTCAAGTCATTCCACAGATTTTCAATGTCTAGGCCAGGGGTAGGCAAGTTCGGTCCTAGAGAGCCACATCCTGTAGAGTTCAGCTCCAACCCTAATCAAACACACCTGAACAAGCTAATCAATGTCTTCAGGATTACTAAGCTATAGGCAGGTGTTTTTTTCCCCCCCAGAGTTGGAGCTGAACTCTGCAGGACTGCGGCTCTCTAGGACCGAACTTGCCTACCCCTGGGCTAGGCCATGCAAGGACATTCACCTTTTTCTCCTTTAACCAGTGTGCTCAGTTTTGCTGTGTGCTTTGGCTCATTGTCATGTTGGAAGGTAAAAAGACAACTTTTTTTCGTTTTCAACTCCGTCCATTTTTCTTCTATCCTGACAAGTGCTCCAGTCCCTGCTGCAGAGAAACACCCCCATAACAGGATATTACCACCTCCATGCTTTACCGTAGGAATGCTGTTATTTGCATGGTGAGCTGTATAGGATTCTGTCAGACATAGCGTTTGTTGTTGAGGCCAAATTATTAAATTTTAGTTGTGACTGAATGTGGCCTTTCTTGAGGAGTGTCTTTTTTCTTGCAACCCTCCCATACAAGCCACATTTGTGGATAATTTGTGATATTGTTGTCACATGCACACAATGACCACTCTTTGTCATGAATTCCTGCAACTGCTGTAACTGTAGGCCTCTTGGTCCTGATCCAGGAAGGGTCTTGTGTTGTACCAAATACCTTCCACTTCTTAATAATAGACTTCACTGTGCTTCTAGGCACTGATAAAGCCGTTGAAAATGTTTTGTATCCATCTCGACCTGTGCCTGTCCACAACTTTCTCCCAGAAATCTTTTGACAGTGCCTTGCCACCCATTGTTTGCTTCAATTGCTCTGCTTACCAAGGCCTAAAATGCTCCAAGAAAGCTGAGCTAATCAAAATGACCACAGCTGAAAGTCAAATGGCTTTGTGTGCCATTGAGAAGGTGATTAGCTCCACCTGATTGAGTTTACAAGTCATTTAGGAGGGTGCGATTCGGTTTTTTTTTTTTTTCTGACATGTTGGTGTTTTATCTTTCACTCGGATATTATAAGCTGCACTGACTAAATACAGCTGGATAAAACAAAAACGGTGTCCGTCTTCATTTCAGGCTGAAAAGCAACAGAATTGTATTATTTTAAAGGAGGGTGATTCTTTTCTATACCCACTGTGTGTAGTTGTTGTTTTGAGAACACATTTTGTTTTGTTGTTTTAGTTTATGTCATATTTAGGTGTTTTTACTTTGCACATGTCTCAAAAACAAATACAAATTATTTTTGTTTGTAGTATATTCATTCTGGTGACTTAATGAGATGAATATTCCACATGCACTATTGTTCAAAAGTTTGTGTCAGTATTTTTCTTTTCTTTTCTTTTTTAAGTAAAGATGTGTATCGTTACAAAAGATTTCTATTTCAAATAAATGCTGTTCTTTTGAACTTTCTGTTGATCAAAGAATCCTGAAAAAGAAAAATGTTTTTCACAAAAATATTAAGCAGCACAACTGTTGATAATAATAATGAATATTTTTTATTCAGTTTTGCCAACACACATTTTATTGCAATAGTATTTCACAACGGTACTGTATTTATGATCAAATAAATGCAGCCTTGCAGACTTCAAAAACATTAATCTAACCAACTCCAAACTTTTGAAAGGTGGTGTATGTGCAGTCACATGGCATTCATGCATCTTAAATTTCTCAAACTTAGAAGACACATGACTCACAGCAAATGTATGTCTTGGATTGCTTGTGTAACTTATATCATTGAAGGTCAGATTATATTTCTAACAATTTTACTGAAGTCGTGTATTATGTTTTATGTTCTCAAGCTAATTTTACTCTCATTTGCTTTTTGGTGAGTGATAATTTTGGACCCTGCATGTTTTCAGTACATTTGCTCACAAGAGCATGTGTGACTTAACATGGGAAAGAATGAGAGAAGGCAAAACTAAAGGAAGACACTGGGTTACTCTACTGGATTACTATGGGGTCAGGGAGGAGTGGGCAAATGCTTTCTTAGAGGTGTAGGATTTCGTCCAGCCTGACTGCAACAGTGCGTTTTCATTCTCTTTAGACAGTCCAAAAGATCAAACCCATTAAATTAAAAGTGACATTGTGAAACTGTGGGCACATTTTTGGGCTTAAGTTGACTTCATCATGTCATAAACCTCAAACAATAAATGGAAAAAACAAAAACTACCAAACTAGAAATGCAACATCACTGAGCACAGACTAAAAATAGTTACTCTTGATTTGATCTGAGCACTTGAGCTGATTTGAGAGACAGGAAACATGTTCCAACTATTAGGTTAATAACATTTTCTTGTAGAATTACTCGTTCTCATTGAAAACAGATTCTGTTGAATATTTTATTTTGTTCCCAAATGCCTCTACAAGTAATGATATAAACAGAAACATCCACATCTGACCTTCATAGCTTTTATGCGGTCAGCTATGAATACTTCTTGTCTTAGTTGTGTGAGAAAAAAAGAGAATTAGCAAGCCACAACCACATTCAGTTCCTCTTTGTAATCACAGATCCCTGTCACCTCCAAAAATAAATGTGCACATGTGGCGACAACAACCAGCAAGCAAGTGTTTTGAAGGACAGTGGGTCAGCAGACAGGCGAGTGCTTTTGTGTGTGTGTATCTATATAAGTTATTACCTTAGTGTCGACTCGAAGCAAGAACTGAGCTAGGCCTTTGATCGGTCCAGGCAGCACAGCATCCTGTCTGTCTTTCACAAACTTCTCAGAAGCGGCCCACCATTTCACTAGAGTCTGCCCAATGAAGTCCTTCATCCCAAAATGGACAACCATCTTCTTCAGGACCCAAACTGGAAAATATAACATCCATTCATGAAAACATGCATACTATCCTTAACTTGTTGACCTTAGGACCATGAACACAAAATTTACCGCCAACAGGGATGGCCAGTAACTGTAAGATCCAGAGGTTGAGCCAGATCTGCACCAGCACTATAGCCCACGCGAGCAGCACAAAGTAAATGTCACTGGCCTTCCCTTTGGGCTGGATACCCCTGAAATCTAGTCTGCTACGCCGCCGGGATGAAGGAATGCTAAAGAGTCCCTTTGGGGAGTCCATCGAGTCTGTGAGGGAAAGGAGAAATCTTCTTTACTAATGATGATAGAATTGTTGTTACCATACTGGAATTTCTAAACCTCAGTACAATACCTTGAAGAATATCGGCATTTGATACATTTTTAGGTACCACAAGAAAAAAATGGTCACAACAAACAAAAAATTGCATAACATTCAATCAGTATCGGAGTGAATTTATTTTTGATATAAAATAAATAAAGTATTTATTTATAGTATTTATACCATAAAGTATTTTTTACCAACTGAAACTGTCTGAAATTCCTCAGGTCTGATAGCTCTGAGTGGAATTCTATAGAAATAATAACAATAATGAGACAGAAATATATTACTATTATAATATAACCACTATAAAAAATATTTCATAAGTATGATTAATTATTTTACTGTACACTGCAGTAGTACAATTACAATAAAGAGCTGGCGGAAAACTGCAAGGAAGACTTTTCTTTGTCTAAGTTTCTATGACAACTGGTTTACAAAGGCTTCTCAGCACAAATCTAGTAAAATCCTGTATTCATGTGTTCACAGAAATGTCTGAAATGATATGATTATGAAAATAAAATGTAACTGGAGAATACTGCGCTCCCAACATGCACGTTTAACTCACAGCAAATGCAGAGATTGTTGCATTCACTGTGAAACAAACAGCTCTGAGACATTAAAAACTCCGGATCATGAGCTTCTCACGTGTAAAAGAAAATAGTGCCGCGCTTCACTCTGAAACATGCAGCAAAACAGACTATATAGTTATTAAATTTAAATATACACACTGCTAAAAGTCAGTCATAACCTGACCCACAGAGAATCTTGCACATTTAAATAATTTCTGCAGAATCCCACAGATTTTCCCTCAAAAGGGGAAACAGCTCTGCAAATAACTTCAAACAGCTACATGACAAAACTGGTCTGTTATCTTTTTTGTGTCACCTCTGCATTGTTCTTTGGTGCTCTTCTCTTCCTGTATCTTTTCAGCATGGCTGAAGTTACTGCAGGAGATTGCCATGAAGATTGTATTAGCAGCAAAGGACAGCACCTGACCAGAGAGCTCACCTATACAGAGAGAACAGAGGAGTAAAGGTCAGAGGACATCAGGGACAGAGGTATAACATGTGAGAGCTGGAGCCTCAGCCTCTTCACCTTTCCCTGGTACAGTAGGCTTCTCCTGAGAACCCACTATTAGCAGTAACACCACCACCACAAACACAGGAACACGCCAAGACCCTGTCAGAGAAACTGGGGAAAAAGACAACATTTTTAGCATTCCTTCATTGACAGGATTTAGGTCAATGCTAAATATAAAAAGAGTCATTCACCGTTTCAAAACAGAAAGGTCTTACCCAGGTAGAAAATAAGTGCTGTCCATACGGGCACAGACATTGTACGCAAGTAACCTTCCATGCCAGGTGTCCACTTAAACGCCACAGCCAACACGTAGCCCACAACTAAAGTGCCAACCTGAGAAAGAGAACGACAGAGAACACATGGGCATCTCTGGTAACCACTGTGCCTGCACCAAACATTTGCCACCGATCTATTTATAATCACAAAAACCCTCAGTATGTTCGCAGCTCTCATAGGCACTGCGAGGGTGTATCAACAGACACTTCAATTAAGTGGGTCAAAGGAATTGTTCTACCAAATAAGAAATTCTGCCATAAATTACATCATAAGTATCAAACAATTATATTGTTTTTTTTCCCTTCCCGTTCCTTTAAAATACAGTCAGTTCCACTGCCATCTTCTTGAATAAATCAGCACCTTAGTGTTTTCTTGTTATGAGATGATCGCAAGGTTCTGCTGGATGGTGCTTTTGTGGCTGATGACAATTTGGACTAAAAACAGACATCACATGACCTGTAAGAATTAAATTAAGCACTAAAGGGAAGTAAAAAAAAAAAAAGGTAATTCAATTGAATGTCAGGGTGAAATTTAGTCCTGTAGAGTTCTTGTAAATTTTAGAAGAACTTAAAATACGTCTTATGATCTATCTGGCCTGTGTGTGTAGCCTAAGGGACATATTTTCAGCATCTTGGGATGTCATGCTCCAATTCCCATTCATATATTTAGCATGAGTTCTAGATATGTTGACACATCACATGGCCAGTTGTGTTAATGAAGACTTTTGTATACAAATATATTTGCACGTGGTTAGTTTGTCCAAAGCCAGACATGGTCATACAGGGGTTGGTAGATAAATACATGATTCTCTGATGGATGAAAGAGAGGCGCAGACAAAATGTGACACCCCATGATGATGGGGCTCCACACTCACAGAAAATGATTTAGCCGCACTGGGGAGAGTCACACTTGACTCTGAACACTATAAGATATATACTACACTGCATATTACACTAGCAAACATTGTTACACAATATACAGTTATGAATGTTACAAAAGTTTCACTACTAAATATTAATAAATATACATAAATTCTCGAATTATTCTGTTATCCATGTAGGAGTGAAGTTCTAAGTCCCTGTCCCACAACCACTATAGCACCTGTGCATTGTCTGACAGGAGGCGTGTCTCTGTCCCATTCACATGTCATTATACACAGACAGAACTCACCCACGCCGCACTGAAACAATCCAGGCCGAGACAGATGACAGTACAGACGTGACTGAGGATCACCTGCATGCCAATGACGCTCCAGAACAGATATAGGAAATAAAGCAGGGGTACACCGGCCCCAACTGCCAGCAGTACATTGAGCCGATCTACGACCAGTCCGCCCAGAGTCTCCACCCCGTAGTTCACGCACCACACCGGTACCAACAGAGTCCCAACCACTATCGGTGTGCCGCTGTCCTGCAGGCTGCTGAGCCAAGAGCGGCCGAGGCGGGCGAGCGAGTATTTGAAGGGGTGCAGGAAAGTGCCGCACAGCACTGCCCAAAGCAGCGGCCGTAGAAAAGCCTCCAGGATGAAGTAGACCAACACGGCTGCTCCGCAACAGATCGCCACGAAGATCATCGCTCCCGTGTTGTAGAAGGCCTGTTTGATGTTTTTGTCGAACTTTAGGGACGACTGCTGGCTTAGTAGTTGGCTCACCATCCCGACCGCTGGCTGAACGGTCTCGCTGAACGAGACGTAGTGTGGCCGGGTTGTGCGCGGGGTGTCCGGCTCAGTGGCCGTGCCTGGACCCGGGTCCTCTGTGTCTGCCATGGTCGCTGGCGTCGCTCCGCTTCCGTCCGGAGGATCCACCACATAAGGAACTGCGGGCTGGGCAAAGAGGGACGTCACGTGTCGGATGAAGTCTGGGAAATGTAGTCAAGTTGCAGTGTATTTCAGCCTAGCAGACGCTGACTTTTCTTGATATGACTTTAGTAAGATACAAGGTACTATGCTATTCCGAATGCCGTAGACGCAAGTATTTTTTAATGTAGTGGTGCTGATGGTTCGTTATCCTGTTATGGGATAATTCACACCAAAAATGTAGCCTACTCACCGTTCCAAATCTGTATGACTTACTTTCTTCCATGGAACATAAAATAGTTATTTCAAGAAATGTTTTATTTTTGGTTCATATAGTGGAAGTCTATGTAGCTATTTAGTTAATAATGCTCTTCAAAAAATCGTGTGTGTGTGTGTTCAGAAGACGAAAGTCAAACAGTAGCCTATTTTGCCAGTAGTCATTTTGTAGTTTGAAAAGTCACAAAACGAAGGCAAAATGCTGCAAAAATTATACTCTTATAATAAAGCATAATAAGTATGAATTGTATATAGTATACTAGAATAGAATACTACTATTTCTGCCATATAAAGATAAGACTGTTTTGGTCTTAAGATTCAGTGTTTTAATGAATGGTTTGAGTGAGAGAATGAATCAATGATTTTTGATTCGCTGGTGGCATAACAAAGACAGTCACTTGTCGCCATCTACTGGCATAACAATCTAATTTACAGAAAGGATGACTGAAAAAATTCGTGAACAAATATTTTAGGATGATCCAAATCCTATACTATTCTTTAAGGCGCCACATTGTGTTAAGTACTTCGAGTTCAGACACTGGCAAAATATTCTCATTTTATCCAGACAAATATGACAACAATACACATTTTCAGCATCATAGCTTTATTAAAAAGTGCAGTATGTGTTGTGTTCATGTTTCCCAATTACAGCGAGAATTCACAGTAAACTTGTCAGAACGTATAAGTTGCTAACGATGTAGGAGCTTGAATGTCACATGTTTAAAATCCCAGTGGCTCACAGTCCTTCACTATGCACACTCATTATTGCATAGTCTCTAATACTGTCAATGTCAAAATTTCTAAAGTATATTAAAATATAACAAACATACCTTCATTCTTGCTACATAACATGATTATCTCTGGCCTGCACACATCAAAAACGAATTGCATCACTCTTCCAAGTACATTTCCACATATACCTTAAGGTGAATATAACAACATATTTAAAACTATACCTTTCTAAACATTTTTACCTGTTGCTCTTCAGTCTGCTATACAAGTGTTATTACAGGGCATTTTCAAAGAGTGCCAAATAATTACCAGAATACAGCCACACACTAACTGGTGTGATAAAAATCTTTCTACACAGGCAGCAATCAGTTATTGGACTCTTTGTAAGTTTTGCAATGGCATGAAGTCCTTGGTATATAAAGTTTTTAATTCACTGAAATGAAAATCAGATGATTCTCTCCTGGACTGGTTCTTTTCCAGTGGACACTGATCTAAATGGCTCAGATGAGACTAGTTTGCTGGCATGCATCATCAAATACTGAGCTGGCAATGCTGGCTAATTGGAAGGCAGTAATGTTTTATGAATATTATGTATGTGTGTTTGTGCTGTAGGGCCTGTTATGTACTGCTGTAAGTTGCGTAGTCAATCACAGGCATTCATTTACATCACTCCACATCCACAGCCTTAATAAATGGTAATCAGAGCTGTAATATATTGGAAAACACTGGAAAGCAGACAACTTCAAACAGCAGTCACATTTACCATTGTTGAGCAAATTTTTGTGGGTGAAATCCAGTCATTTCAATAGGAATTCACGTGTTTGAGAATTTTACATAAAGGCGAAATATTTCCTCAGACCGATTTCGGAAGTTTTTCATGGATTTACAGCTTTGACTAATAGAAAGCTGCTTGGTTTGACAGTAATGTACAATGGAATTTTTTGGACACAAAATTTTGCTGAAATTGAACTGAAGTGACCGCACTTTAAGTATACTGAATATTAATATTAATTTGGCTCAGATTGTTTCAAATACCTACCGTAACATACCATTTGGGGTACTCTGCTCTTTTATCAAAATAAAATATATTGTAATATGTAATAAGTGTATGGTTGACTATCTCCTCTGAATGAGAATCATTGCTTGTATATAACTGAATATTAATTCGCAGTCCAAATACCTTCTTAGTGTACGTAGATTGAGGATATAGTAGAATCGCAATTTATTGCTGCCTGTTTCTAATACTGTAAAGTTTGCACACAATCGTGCTAATAGTGGCTCCATAGTTAATTGTATTCATTCTCTCTTCTGTGACACGGATTTACTGGTTATGGTGTGCCCATCAGTAGGTAGAAGGTAAGAGCAACGATGAGGAGGAGGCAAAAGGGAGAAGAGAATGTCTGATAGGCTGTGGCAGGCATGAAAATGTCCTCGTATTTATAGATGCTAATCATGCGATCTGACACCGGTGGAGAGTCAATGTCATGCCTTGTGATGGAACCTGAGAAAAACAGAACAAAATCCCCATAAATAGGGCAATATTAAACTCAGCTGAATTTGAAGCCCGAAAGGAATACTTGAAAATGAAAATTTGCTGAATATTCACTCCACCTCAGCCCATCCAAGGTGTAGATGTAGACAGGGCCATAACCACCATAGACACTGAGGGGGACAAGTCCCCCCCCCACACACACACACTCACACACTTTAAAATTTACATTTTTAGCCTGCTCTGCCTCAGCGGTCTAACCATCATGATGCCATCAATGTCAAAATAATTGAGATGGCCAATCAAATCAAAGTAGGCGGGGTTTACTGTTCATAGAAGCAGAGTGTGAATTCCAGCGAGGAAAGAGAGAAAGAGAAGATGGAAGTTGTAAATCATTAATATTAGTCAACCTTTCTACGATAGAAATGTTAAATGACCGACAGCTATTCAGCTATTCAGAGATTCAGTAACAAATCTATTTTATTGAGAAAAGTTGCGGGGCAGCATTGACAAGTTTCTGTGCTCCTGGTCCCCCCAAATGTTCAAGACATGGCTATGGCCTTGGATGTAGATTACAGCATTACATTAACTTGCTCAGCAGTGGATCCTCTGCAGTGAATGGATGCCATCAGTTCAAACAGCTGACAAAAACATCACAATAATACACATGACTCCAGTCCATCAATTAATGTCTTGTGAAGTGAAAGCTGCGTGTTTGTACGTAACAAATCCATCAAGGCATTTTAACTTTAAACCATCACTTCTGGCCAAAATACCAGTCCATAATCAAGAACAACACTTGAAAGGTCTGTCCACTGTTGTCCTCTCACATCAAAACCCACCAACATAAACAGTTTTGGACTGTTTTTCGTAATTTATTTATATTTTGCCTGTAAACTGTGCTTGATCTGTGCATATTTTATCAGCTGTTTAGATTCTCATTCTGATGACACCTATCACTGGATCCACTGGAACTGGAACTGGAACTATTCTTTTAAAATGAGGCTGAATTTCTTTACCTTGTATGGCAGGTCCCCAAGCAAACAGATAGTACCAGCTCAGGTGCAGGTCTACCAGCGTCTCTTCCCGCGTCACGTGAAGAGGCCGTTTGAAGCGGCACGTGACACGGTTGTTTTCAAAGATGCCCTCCTCGTCCCGCGCCGGGTTGCGCTTGATCTCTTTGGCCCACTGGCCCACGTTGTAGAAATGATGGATCCGTACACGTCCATTATCATCATGAACACAGCCCATGACATCATCACCTCCCTACGACAACAATTTTACTGTGTATTTCTTAAAAGGTCTGAAAGCATTCACACCATTTATATGTAATCCTCCCTCTCTACCATTTTTTTGTCAGAGGAGAAACCGACAGCAACCCATCCATCTGTGTCTGCACTCATCTCAAATTCCACATCTGTGCCAATGCGCCTGAAACTCAGGAAGTAGTCACAGGTCTCTGCGTCACAGCCTGGTTTGCCATATCTACAGTAACAGAAAGGTTAAGAGGAAGACAAAGTGAGGCACACTTAAAATGTGGACAGTTTATTCATTCATGTGAATCCAAACCGATCTGACTTTCTCTGCGAAACATAAAAAAAAGATATTTTGAAAAAATATCTTTTCATTTTATGTTTATTCCTCCATAAAATGAAAGTCAGTGGGGTCCTGTGTTGTTTTAAATACTGCTAAATTTCATTATATGGACAAAAACAGCTAAATATTTGTGTTGCACAGAAGAAATAAAGTCATACAGGTTTGGAACAACATAAAGATGAGTGAGTGATGACTGATTTTGTGGGTGAACTATCCCTTTAATAATAACCATCAAAACATACATTCAAACATCCTACATGAATATTTCATGCTCCAGAACATTTCACTGAATGACAATGAGTAGCAGCTTGACTACTCGGATTGACAATCACACTTGAGTGTACTGGATAGCATGGCAGACTGCAGTTTGATTGCAATACACAGTTTGACATTGACACTACAATAGTCTATTGTTTATAGACTCATTTTAACCTTTATTCCATCTGCTCACCTGATGCATCCTTTGGTTATTCCACAGTCACTAACTTTGATGCGGGCAAATGGGTCTACAGGGGGTGCAGTTGGGAAGGGGTAACCTATATGAGACATTAGACACAATACATTAATGAACTGTTTCAGCTAGTCCTACTACAAAAATAATCATTAATGATGTCATATATTTGTATGTTACATTTTAATTTTACTTCATACATTGCTATGTGGGATGGACAGTGACTTTGTTGAACTTCAGTTTCTTAACCTTAGCTTTGGGTAAAGTTTGCCTAATGTAGCATGTTGTGTAAACATGTTTTAATCACACACACACACACAGGTTTGAGAAAAAAAACAACAACAATTTTTAGTTGCCTTTATGACCCACAAAGACCTCCTAGGGTCGTTAAAATCTTACATCTTTGAATTTTTTAATTTTACCAGCCCCCAACCTTTGAACGGTAGTGTATGTTGTATTGTTTTGTATATTATACATGATTTTGTATATTCACACATTTATTATTTTGAACACTGTCCCATCAGGTATGTTACATAGCTGTACCTACAACACAGGCCCAGTCATGTGGCCATAAGAGATTCTATTCTATTTGATGTGTTGCGACTTAATGAACCACTGTCTAGGTATCTGCAGTTTCTCCAAAAAAGTAGAGTACAAAATATGGGGTTGGGAAAGCCTGCGGGTAACTGGATGTGAGTCTTGTGGGGTGCTGACCAAGGTGCTGATGTTGTACCATATGATTATATTAGCGAATCAAAAACAATCTTTGTAAAAAAAAAAAAAAAAAAAAATTATAATTATCAATAACAGACAATATTATTAACCTACTTAAAAGGCCTGTGGTCGAGGAAGGGCATCAGATGGTGACCATTCACTACATGTATTCAGTGCTTCTATGAATTGCACTCACATACTGAGAAACAACACAAAAACAGCACTGATGACTTCAGATTAAGCGTTACAGTTTTATTCCATCGTACCTTCGTCTGAGAGGTATCTGGATTCGAGGAACTCGGAGGCGAATGTGCTGTAAGAATCCTTATGGGGTTCTTCATGCCCCGGCTCTCCGTGTTCTCCATGGCCGCCCCGCAGTACATTATCATCGGTAGGGCTGGCAGAAACCGCGAGCCACACCGTCGCATCTAGCAGCACAGAGAACTGCAGCAGCTGACGCACAAGAAACATGACTGGATGCGCTGGACCTAATGATACGATAATAGTTATTGTACACGCAAAGAGACTCGGGCCTGATTTACTTTTCGCATTCCAGTACCGATGCTTAGACTGATAACAAATAATAAAATATAGCTAATTAAATCGCTTTCATGATAAAGCGTTTCTGTTGGTCCGCGGTGGAGAGGCGCCAGGCTCGGGTGCAGTTAATGAATAGGACTAAACCAATCCGCTTATGGTGAGATTTGTAACCGATAGTGATGTTGTTTGATAACGACACGGCGCTCAGTCATAATATCAACCGTATACAGTATTTAGCAATAGCCCTTTTTAAATGTATTACCGCATTATTGTACATTTCTGAATTTATCGGACCGTCGTACACTAATTTAACACATTATGTGTCCCCTCTCCGGCCGTGTTTTCTTCGCCACGCACGTCAGTCGATACAGATTGCCAGCTTTGGGTTCCAATAGCATCGCACTACGTGTGAAAATGAAGCGCAGTCAGATACTGTAACGTTTAAAGGGAAAAGAATGGAAAACTGCTGCAGCAAAACACGCTAATTGGTTAAATGAAAGTTATAAACGGTACTAAACACATATTTTTTAAAGACAGGCTACTCATTGTACTGTAACATTTGTAACATCGTTTTCTAGTAAAATATGAATAAACCTATAATTCACAGATTTAAAAAATGTACATTTAACAAGGCAATAACTATATTTATACAATAAAATATTGTGGTTTTATGAAGTATGAACCACCTTGTAATTTACGGCAAAGAGTTAGGCCTATTTCCATAATTATTTAGAAAAAAACACACACACATTTTAGTTCTCAGTTATGTTGCCGTTTATGTTGTTTAGTTAATTTTTATAGGATTTGTGTGTGTGTGTGTGTGTGTGTGTGTGGTTAACCATTTTGGTTAAGTTTTTATTTTGTTATTGGTCAATTGCTGCAGAGCCCATTTAAATGAATTAAACGTCATTGTGAGGCCTTTCATTGTACCATCAGAAGTATTATTATACATTTTACAGTAACAAACATTGTAATAGGTCAGAGGTTTTATAAAATTTCATGACATATAGGCCTACAAGCAGTGTTGGGGGTAACGCATTACAAGTAACGCGAGTTACGTAATCAGATTACTTTTTTCAAGTAACTAGTAAAGTAACGCATTACTTTTTAATTTACAAGAGAATATCTGAGTTACTTTTTCAAATAAGTTACGCAAGTTACTTTTTTTCCAATTTATTGATTGACAGCTCTGGTGTTGCCATGGTGACAGAAATCAGAAGATGTTACTGTAGTTCTAAAATAAATATGTATATGCGTTAATTCATCTCACTAACAAAAAAAACTAAAAAAACACAGATTCAGTATTCCTCAAAATGAATAAAAATAATGCAACTCAGAATAGGACGCAAACCTGCAATAATTAAATGTTAAACAACACAAATATCCTTTATGTATTTAATCCCATTCTATTAACTAATGTCTTTGCTTCTGACCTTCGATGATCCAGTTCAACCGTACTAATAAGCAAAAATTACTCTAGACAAACATTTGTGTCTTTTTTTTATTGCTGAAGTGTGTTGAAATGTCGTCTTCTGCATTCTACTGTACGGACGTAAATTTACTTTCCCTTCAGCCTGAGGCTTATTCATTTCACTTTTGGTGTGAAAAGGCTTTTATATTTGCCAAACATAGAACTTTTTTATTTTAAAAACAAACAAGCAAGCCCTGTCCAGATTTATAAAGTAACGCAAAAGTAACGTAACGCATTACTTTCCATAAAAAGTAACTAAGTAACGTAATTAGTTACTTTTTTATGGAGTAACGCAATATTGTAATGCATTACTTTTAAAAGTAACTTTCCCCAACACTGCCTACAAGTATAGGAAATATAAAATATACAGCAATTTAATCTTCTTGGAACATTGCCATTGAATTTATTATATGGTAAAATTCTGGTAACTCATTCTGTACAATGTACAAAAAGTTCTTAATTAGACATGCAAGAGCTGATTTTTTTAAGTTCTTCTTTTTCAACCAAAAGCTTTTGTGTTTTTCATAATGGCAGGGGTGTCCAAACTTGGTCCTGGAGGGCCACTGTCCTGCAGAGTTTAGCTCCAACTTGCCTCAACACACCTGCCTGGAAGTTTCTAGTATGCTTAGTAAGCTTAGTATGCTTAAATAGCTGGTTCAGGCGTGTTTAATTGGGGTTGGAGCTCAACTCTGCAGGACAGTGGCCCTCAAGGACTAAATTTGGACACCCCTGCACAATGGCAATAGGGAGAATGTAAACCTCTCATCAACCACAAGATGGCAGTGTTTAATTTCTAAACAGAAAGATGATGTTGCGAAGACATCATGTGGTAATATTGTATCATGAATCTACAGCTTTTTAAATTTGTAGCATTATGGGAAATTATGATGTTTATACAGTATTGAAACTATTTACTATGGTGTACATTTAAATTATGCTTTTAAATGTTATACTATTATATATTATTTTTATATTTTTGTTACAGTGCACTAATCATTCTGAGATTAAGATTCAATTTTGGTCACACTGAAACAGCTTTGCTTGTATTTCCCTATATAATTTGCACCACTCATTCCTCCTCCTGTTTTAACACGTTCTACTCACAGTTTTAAGGGATGACTTTTATAACTAGCCAATATCTAAGTACTATGGTGGAATGTGATTCAAGAAGAATATCCATCAGAACAAGAGACCATCAGCAGATCCATGCAAGGCTGAAAATAAATAATACTGAAAATAGAGAGAGAAAGAGAAGGGGGGGGGGGGACTCAAAACAGAAAAGCAGTTCTCACTATCCAAAAGACCTTAGAACAAATCACTGCACTCTTAGGCTTTTTATTGGCATCAAGGGTTCCATGAAGAAACTTTAAAATCCATGGAACCTTTCCATTCCACAAAAGGTTCTTTATAATGGGAAAAGGTTCTTTCGATCATTAAAATGTAAACGGTTCTGATCACTGGAAAGTTCTTTGGGAAACCAAAAACGTTTTTTCTATGCCATCACTGCAACAAAAAAAAAAAACATTTTGAGACCTTTATTTTTAAGAGTGTGTGATATTTCAGAAAATCATAAAAGCAGACAGCTACAAATAGATAACATCTAAATTAATTAAATTATATATTAACGTCAAAAATATGAATATATGAAATATGACTGAAACAACCTAAATACATCACAAAGTTCTTTTTTATGGGTTCAAGTAGAAATAGATCCATAAGCCTCCCATAATATAATATAATTTAAAATGATAATATATTAAGTGGACACCTTGGAGGGGTGAATTTTAAGCTGTAAATTGTGGCTATAGTGCCACTTGGCATCTGTAACCACAATATGAAAGTGACGTGACATGTGGCCAAGTATGGTGACCCATACTCTGGCAACTATTTTTAATATAATTAAAAATGATAATATATTACATTAAAATGATTGTTATATATTAAATTAAGCATTTTATATGACAAATTCAAGATCGATTTATGACTATTAAGAATCATATGGTCAGTGTTATAAGAAGTATTTACAGTATACTCATATTTCCATTTCTCCCATTCATAGGAGAGTGAATGTACAGCGCTCTCTCCCACCTCCAATACCACGACTGAGGTGCCCTTGAGCAAGGCACCGAACCCCCAACTGCTCCCCGGGCGCCGCAGCAAAAAATGGCTGCCCACTGCTCCAGGTGTGTGTTCACGGTGTGTGTTCACTGCTGTGTGTGTGCACTTTGGATGGGATAAATGCAGAGCACTAATTCCGAGTATGGGTCACCATACTTGGCCACGTCACGTCACTTTCATATTGTGGTTACAGATGCCAAGTGGCACTATAGCCACAATTTACCAATTTACAGCTTAAAATTCACTCCTCCAAGGTGTCCACTTAAACACAGGCACCTCTAAATCAATCTCTCCTATCTTCTCAGGACACGGCCAATTACCCGCTGCTCAGCAGGACTATTAAAGTCTACCTAAACCGACATCATCTTTAATAGCCCTATCCCATCAGCACGCATATACACATATATAGACATGCTCTCATACACACACACTGTGTCATGCAGTTATAAGACTCCATCCTCCACCATCGGCCACGCCACCATCCCTCTCCTGCCATCACACAGGCGCGATCACTCTGTGTCTAATAGCCTTACTCAATTACGGCCACAGTGCTAGAGGAGAAAGGATGATGAGATCCTCTAACATGTTAATGAAGAACCTACGGCATACCTGCCTTATCTTAATAACCTAAAACACACACATCCACTCTCACACTCACACACACAGAGCAATCTGCCAAATGTCAATTGTGTGTCTCCTGGGTATGTGTGTGAGAGTGTGTGATTGACACAGAGACAATGGCCGCGGGTCCCATTCATAAACGCAGAGGGGAGACGAACTGATGGAGGGAAAGGAAGAGAGAAAGACAGAGTTAGAGAGAGACAAGTATTCTAATGTTACAATGGAACCTGCTTGACCACAGAGGTTTAAAATCAAAATAGTATCTGCAAACTAACATAATATTTATTTGAAATTTCCAAGAAAGTTTATTTTTAAGGCATGTTTTTCATTTGAACATATACAAACAAAATGATATCAAATGAAGTCTTTGATTTTCACTTGTTAATTAACATATTCAAAGGCATATTAACAATATTAACAGTAACAAAAGTGATGGCAAACATTTGCATGGCTTTTGAATTTGAATTAATTTATGTAATTATTCAATGTAAATGTCTTCAAATGTCAAGCTGTCGACATAAAATTTGAAACCATCATTAAAGATTAAATATTTAAATAGGCATCCAAAAGAACTCTATGTGGCTTGCTCCATTTATTTGAACAGTTTTCAATTTTATATTATGTGTACATCAGAAACATACATGACAAGGAGCAAAAATCTTAAAAGTCTTTTAAAAATCTTTATCTTTTTTATTGTTTTGTGATGTATATACAGTTGGACCAGATTATCATAAAGGACAAAACATGACATGGACTTGGTTCTATTCATCGGTTGCTAACTGGATGGAGGCAAATCTGAATGCAAGCTTGCAGTCGATTATAAGAAAGGGGCAGGGTTTAATAAAGTAAAATTTTCATAAATAACGAGAAGTCTGGTCACTAGCATACATGACCAGAGAGAAGTACATTTTAAACGTTAAGAAAAATAAATCTATTAAAAAAAAAAACAACTGTAGAAATAAAAGGCAAAACAAAGTAACCATAATTACATGTGCTGCAGTGCATTGCAGGAAGAAGCAGGTTTCTGTGTACAGTTAAAAAAAAACATCAAACCAGATCACTTGCTGTGTTTGTTGGTTCAATTTAAAGATCATATTGCAATTGAAAATCTGCATTGAGTTGCATTATATGACCCTAAACGTTGCAAGTTCTTCAAAGTAGCAAACAAACAAACAAAAACAATCAAGCAAATTATCATTGAGTGTGTATCCAAACCCAAACAGTGTTTGTGTACTCGGCGAAACATGCAAACTTCACAATAACCAGCTTCACATCCCACCATGTGTGAACACTTGCTGAAATTGGCCTGGTCAACCATATTAAACCAGGCCACAGTTTCTTGCTTTTATTCTCATATTACATATATATATATATATATATATATTACAGACACTATTTGAGTGCGAACACACACACACCCTGAAACACTTCACGGTTATTGACAGAAAGAAAAAGGGCCCTATTATTCCTGAGAGAGCTTGTGTGTGAGGCTTCATCTTAACTTGTCAACAGTCCTTACATACCGTCAGCAGAGCAAGCACAGGTGACATGCTCATCACTCTTTACCTCGCTTTGAGTCTAGTACACTGAACAGACACGCACACATAGCGAAGATCGATAGAAGTCTGTGTTGCACACTGAAGACGGGACTGTCTGCCTCGGCCTAATCTCCGCGTCCCCGGGAGCACATTATGGGCACGTGCCGGGTATTGACCCATTAATCTGGTGATGGTCGGATGTGTTATGTTCTCTCTCCCACGGGAGTGTGTTGTGGTGATAGATTGAGCGCTATGTGTGCGCGCACAGCAAAGAGTGATCTTCAATTCTTAGTTTGAGCAAATAGAGATCGAGGGCGAGCACTTGTGAGCGTTCTGTTTCTCACTTTTAGTCTCTGTCGCGCTCATTTGGAGTCTGGTCACAGATATCCCCGCTGTGTCTGACTGCCGCCTGATTGCTAAATGATCCTCGCGCTATCGCACCGTTTCTCTCGCGAGCTCGTCCCGTCAATCTGTTTGCTTTGCGCTATTTGTTTCCGCGGTTGTACAGGTGTACTCAGCTAATCTGATTGGGTTGACAGAGACTGTTAGAACACAAACACCCGCGTGTTCCAATCAATAGCGTCATTAAACGTGAATTAGCGCTAACTCAATCGAACTACCCAGTTTAGCAGCAATCTTGCTCGTTTACCATGGTTACCCGGGGAGGCCTTATCGCTAACTGACGCGTGGATGCTGCACTCCGGCTGCCCTCAGGATGGATGACAAGCAAGGGCGTAGTTTTAGTGAAAAACATTGAAGCTTGAACTGTTTTAGTGGAGTCCGGGGTCATGCTCCTTCATAAGGTTTATTTTTGTAAAATATCATCCACACATGCAAAGTTGGTTGATAACTGCAATAAAGTCATAGCAGTTAACAATTATTTGTTTATATAGGATATATAATGAATGTTATATTATTTAGGCACTTATAGGCCATAGTTTGCCAGAATGTTCTAATTCAACATGCTGTGGGAAGTATGGGCTATTTCTTACTCCTTAACAGTTTATCAGGCTCTTAATGATTTAATCTATGCCATCTCTTGGAATATGTAAAGGCCAGTTTTTCACTCATCATTAGAACCTATTTTACACATGGCTTTCGTTTCTGACTTGTACTTGCTCTTATGAAAATGTGCCATAGTTCTTAACTGTAGCATTTGTTATAATAAGGCTTGCCTATTACTCATTAACAGGCCAATAATGACTTTTATTAATCTATATAGCATTTGTTATGAAAAACAACAGACTGCACATTTAGAAACAATAGCTACAACATGCCACAGTTATAATATAAATCTATAGGAAGGGGGTGTTGTACTTCGCAACAGCGATTGCCTGCTGACTTTTAAAACGCTTCTAAAGACATATCTTTTTATTGCTTTCTTATAATGTTTTATTGAGTCTTTACTGCACTTTATCTGTATATGCGGAGTGATTGTTGTGTGTTTTTTATTGTGTAGTGATTTGTATTTATTTTTATCTTTGCTTGCTTGTGAGGTGACCTTGGGTGTTTTGAAAGGCGCCATTAAATAAAATGCATTATTACTATTTATTGCTAGTTTTGGTTATTGGGGGAAAATAAGGAGTCTCAATGGTCTCCTCTAACATATCTAGTGAAATTTTGCAGAACGCTTCAAATGTTTTTAAATCCAGGGTATGTTTGCTGACTGCAGCTTGTCGATGTGTTGTTTGACAAAATGCTTAGTCTGGGTGATTAGTCTGTCTACGGTTACACACTGATCAATCACATCTCCATTCATGCCATGTGTCATTATGTCAAATATATGACATGGTTCCTATGTTTCCTTTCTGCTGGTACAACCACAGGCCTCTTTCCAGACCTGTCAAGAGAAGAAAATTGTTTTATAAATGCATAAAGATGACAACATGTTGAACATACGTATAGAAAAGCTGTCTAAGAAACTCAAGTGTTGTGTGTGTTTTGGCTATCTTTAACGAACAATAAACTGATTTAAAAAAAAAGGAAATGTAGAATTTATAAATAATATATAATAAATATTATGTCCTTGAAGACTATGAATAGAAATGACCCTTGTCTCTTGTGGAGACAATAATAGTTATTGAAGCAAGGATTAAGCCTTGCAGAAATTAACATTATTACTTGCACAATTGGGTTAAACTGCAGTAGCGATGCATAGTAAGAATCAATACAAAATTAACAATAATAAGTCAAATAAAAATGTAAAATAAAAAGTGTACAAATTAATTTTCAAAAGGTTGCTTTTAAGAAACATATCCTTCCATTTTGACCAGTAACAAAGTGCTACAAAGCATGTCAATTCCATAATTTTTTTCTTTTGCTGTTGCTGTGACAGCAAAAAGTATGTGGTCACCCTTTCATGTGTTCACCTACTTTAAAAAAAAAAAAAAGTTAAGTACGCAATCAGCACATGCACTTAATTCAGCAAGCATAAACTGCATTCTGTGTGTGCTGTGTGTAGATTTGATATATTAGGTTTTAGACAAGCCCCCCTGCTCTGCCTCGTGGACAGATTCTCCTAATGAGAGACCAGTGCATTTGTGTACTAACATCATTACTGTAATTACAGACACTGATGAGGTTATCATTATCATGATGTCCATGGTCGCACACACAAACACTCACACATGCACGCATAAATAATCTACTGTCGGAGTGTTTGTTAATGTAATTGATGTATATATGAAAATAACCTGCAGTTCCTGCTCTAATTGGTACATATAAAATGTGATGAATACATAACACACTACATAACTCTTAATTAATGCATGTACACTGTACAAAGCTCCATTGCGGATATATATGCATCGTGTACTACAAAACATTTCTTTATATAGATTTATATAGAGATACTGCTGTATCTCACATTAAATCTCATTATTGCAGTAAAAAAAAAAGTCATGGTTGTAAATGACAAATATCCTGTTCATATATAAAAATATAATTAGAATAAGAAGGGTGGAATACACTATACAATTATTAAAATCTGAACAGATTTTAAAACCTTTTCTGACTTTGTGAATGGTATCAGAGAAGAAAAAAAAGTCTGCATCAAACACACAAAGACTGAGTATCATACACTAACAGATTTTCTAGCTGTTTTGGTTGCAACTCATGATGTGTGTTCTAAAATTGACTCACAATATCCACCCAGATAGATTCGTAGTCTTAAGCTAAAAAATAAATAAAATAAAAAACCTGACGTTTGTGCCCATCATACACTATACAATTTTCTGTGCCCAGTATCCACAGACTGGCTCTGATTTTTGGCAACTAGCTTCGACTCCAGATTGTAAACCAGGGCAAAAATCTGGGCTAAAGTTCCAGCCTTAAAGCAATAATTTGCTGAAAATCTACTTACCATCAGACCATCCAGGATGTAGATGAGTTTGTCTTCGCTGGAACTGATTTGGAAAAATTTAGCTGTCCATCACTTGCTCACCCATGGATCCTCTGCCAGTGAATGGGTGCTGTAAAAATGAAAGCTCAAACACTGACAAAAACATCACAATAATCTACAAGTAATCCACACAGTCCATCAATTAAATATTGCTTCTAGGTAAAATACAAGTCTTTTATCCATAATTTTGCTTTCTCCAGTGAAAAAATTATCTAATTTGAATCAGGAGAGAAATATGCACAGATCAAGCACCATTTACAAGCAAAAACAGTTCTAAACAAATATATTGGTGGATTTTAATGTGAGAGGACAACAGGGATGGACTTTTTTCACTGGCATGAAAAAAGCATTATTATGGATTATAGACTGATATTTTGGCAAAAGTGGTGGTTTAAAGTTAAAGCGCCTATATTGGATTTGTTTCTTACAAACACAGCTTTCACTTCACAGGACATTAATTGATGGACTGGTGTCATGTTGATTACTTGTGGATTATTGTAATGTGTTTATCAGCTGTTTTATCAGCTCTCATTCACTGCAGAAGATCCACTGGTGAGCAAGTGATGTTGCTTCATTTCTCCAAATCTGTTCACGTGAGGAAACAAAATCATCTACATTATAGATGGCCTGAGGATGAGTAAAGTTTCAACAAATTTACATTTTTGGGTGAACTATATCTTCAAGGCTGAAATACGCCACAACTCTTCAAAGATTCTTGGTCCAATTTACAGTCTATAAACTGTTCCTTTAACAAATCCAGTATTAAAAAGAGAAAGTCTGAAATAAAAAATGGAACAATGGGTTTAGGGGAGGAAATGACACATCCAAGTGTCTTTGTCCTGTTTGACGCCTCTCTATTGACCCTCAGTATCTCAGCAGCTCCTCTGTGGATAACAGTACAGCTGTTTGCGGTGCCGTGGCACTCAGTGATTTCCCATATGTTCTCCCCTCCCTCCACCTTCCTTTCTCACCTCTCCTCCATCTGATATAGATTACTGGCTGGGGTTCGGTTGCTAATTGAATATGCTATGCGTCTGTTCGAATGACAGGAAATGGGGGAATGATGATTAAAAGATGAAATCAATTCAGCTCAACAGCTGCTGTTTGCTGTCAATTTCATTACAGGCATTCAGAAAAAAAGGATTGAGATACTTACGTTTGTTAGCACATTAGCGGTCAACTTTCATAGTAAAATGCAGCTTTAACATCTGTTTAGCTTCCTGGATGTGAAAAGGATGCTTGTAGAACAGCCTAATTAAAATGTTGAATCTCGCTAGATGGGGCTATTTGCTTAACTGAATTCATCAATGCTGCTTTCCTAGCATTTCCACATGCACACACACACATAGAGTTTACCCTCTGACAGGCCCCTAAGCTGTGATTATCTGCACAGGCAGCACAGGGATCTCTCAGAAGCATCCTAACCCCTGCCTGCCAATAATTAGCCCAAGTTAATTACAGCCCTACTGCAGGTTAAGCTAGTGAAAATCACCCAGGAGGTACCCTTACACCTTCAGGTACACACACATACACGCTCACACCTCACGAGACCGGTTTTATGAGCTCAGTGTCCAGAGCTGAGTCCGATCAGTGTCAATATTGTAACTGACAGCTGACAACATCGGCCCTCAACACTTGCATACACACAGCAGGCGCTCGAGCGACAGGGGGGAGTACAGGACGGAAAGATTAAGAAATGGCTTCGGGTTCTGATGTACTGGGGGTACTGACTCACTCTTGTTTCCTTTGGCTGCTTGCCTTTGCCTCCCTCAGATTTCTTCTTATCTTTTTTCTTTCTCACCCCCTTCTTACCTTAACAGTTTCAACATGTGATTGGTTTCATGTTGAGTTGCAAAAACTCTAATGAAATTATTGGAAATATGGGGTGAAAGCTAACCATTAGCATTTCCATTCTTCTGCTTGGCTGGCGCAGGACCACCAGAAGTTGTGACTCAGTTCTGTAGCCAGTTTTTTTTTTAGATTTGACGTCAAAGACAGTAGATTACTAAAAAAAAATAACTCCATTTCACACCAGTGCTATTTTAGCATTTATTCATATTTTCGAAATAGCTTTTATTTTTTTCAGCTCTTATTTCAATTTTACTTTAAGTGTTCGTAATTCTGATATGTGCATTTGTCATTTTTATTATTATTTTAGTATTTCTATATAGCTATTATTTATTTTAATTTCAGTTTTAGGAATTAGGTATTTTAGTAGTTTTTTATTTAAAGCTTCAGTTTTTAATTTGTAATATTTTTCAAAAGTAGTTTTTTAAATATATTTATATATGAAATGTATATAATATTTATATAGTATAAATATGCAATATGCTAATATGCATATATTTATACAAATATCTAATATTTTTTATTTTATTTCAGATTTATTTCAGTTAACAAAAAATATTTAATTGTTTTAGTTAACAATAACAACACTGTTTCAAACTTTCACAGGAAACAGGAACTGGTAAAATGTCTCCTGTAATATAATGAAATGTCTGTAATTTATATAAATGATACATCCTTTTATTTCTGCAGAATACACTGCTACTTTTTAAAGGGGTCATATGATGGTGCTAAAAAGAACATTATTTTGTGTATTTGGTGTAATGAAATGTTTTTATGCGGTTTAAAGTAAAAAAAACACATTATTTTCCACATACTGTACATTATTGTTTCTCCTCTATGCCCCGTCTTTTTGAAACGCGTCAATTTTTACAAAGCTCATCGTTCTGAAAAAGCGAGGTGTGCTGTGATTGGCTAGCTATCCAGTGTGTTGTGATTGGCCAAATGCTACGCCCCTCACCATACTGTTGATGCCGTGTCCCGACAAAAACATTAAAACCCATTACAAACGAGGCATTTGTTGCATCCAGTGGGGACATAATTACTGATTATAATGACTT
>NW_015505354.1:1078997-1098698 GCF_001515645.1 Sinocyclocheilus grahami
AAGTTGAAGTATTTCCTCAGCGACCAGCACGGTTCAGCTCCAGGCATGACGAAGCGGATATCGTCCTCTTTTGGAAGGCCAAACAAAGTAGTTTCGCTTTCACAATGAAGCACACAGCGTCTTCACGACATGGAGGCAGCGGCAACAATACTATAGTGAGAATAAAAGCTACCCTTTCTTTCTTTGCGTGAACATTTGGGCGGCGTTATGCAAATCTTCCCACATAGTGAGGTAGATATGTGGGGGCGTGTTAGAACGAGCTGTTTTAGGTAGGTGTGGCTGACTCTTAACTTTTATGAAGAATATCTCTTTGGATTTGAGATTTTAGTCTTTGCAACTTTACAGATCTTCTTTATGCAGCAAGAGCTTGTAACACTCCAAAGAGAAAGGAAAAATTTAAATCGCATCATATGACCCCTTTAATGACTGTCAGTGGAGATAATTTATAAATGATTTTAGGGCCTAGATGGTAGTTACAACTTCTACTAGGGCTAATGCGATACTATTATGGGTCAAATTTCACTTTGATTGATGAGGTATGATAAAAAACAACAACAACAACAACAAAAACGTGGGGTTACACACAAAAAGTGGATGTGAGAATGTGTGCTGGGTGTGATTCTACCGAATGGCACAGTATTTATTTTGTTTAAAATAAATTATTTTTGCTTTATAATCAGCACAGGGTCATCAAATCTTTTCATGAAAATTGTGTGCTCTTAATTAGTCGCTTACTTTCAGAATATGTGTTTTTATCATGGGCTTGACAGCATCATTTTATCAAGCACACACAATCACACTCACAATAGCTGTAAACACGGTTTCCTCAGCGAGTCATTAAAATCATATAACCTTCATCACTCTCGTGGGAATCTGAGTGATAGCTGGCCATCCGCAACAACACAATTAACCGTTAGAGATCAGTAATGAGCCAATTAGCAATTACACACTCTTTCAGAGTCATCAGTGTGTGCTTAATTCACACCTATGGAACTTGTTAATGTTGCGTTTTTTTATTCAGCTGGCCTATAATTTCCCATTCTCAATCTCCATTCAGTCAAATTGACTTAGAGAGCACTCCTTTGACATTTCTATGCTTTCAACCATTTACTCATACCCCTATCAAACTTCAAAAAGGGGAAAATGTTTAAAATACTGTGAATATTAAATGATATGATTTGAGATCACTCTATTACGAAGTCCATGTTATTGAAGTGTTATACCAGTGTGAGCCTTCACTTCTTGAAGAGTCCCCAATGACCGTATTATCCTGAATTATGCTTCTGTTCCATTGAAATGCTTCTATGTACACATCCACTAAACACACCATCAGTTAATAGCATTACCCTAAAAAACTCTGGGGATGGCCAAGACACCCTTTACAAAACATTAGAGAAAGAAGTCAACAAAGATGCACATGTATAGCTCGATGACTGCAAGAAAATCATTTTCTTAACCAGATCTTTGGATTGTTTTCTGAAAAAAAAATGCACTTGAGAAGCTTACCACTTCTTCAGAATTAAGTTTGTTTTTGTATTTGGCATTTTGTTCTTGTTTTAAGCATTAAAACTAAAACTTTTTTTTTTTAACTTGAAACAATTAAAAAAAATCTTTGCAGATGTCTTATTGAACATCATTTAATATTGGTAAATCATTTTCAGTGGTTTTAAACATAAATCTCAATACAGGTAGATAAAACAACAACAACAACAAAAAAAACATTCCAAATTCTTTTTTTTTACCCCCAGATAGTATATATTTCATTAAGAGATATAATTAAGGGGGGGGGGGGGACTCTTTCCAGTGCACTTTTCTTGTTTCAAGAATATATTATTTATTTTTCTTACCCAATTGGTAATAGACATTTTCTTGATTTAAACATAAACCTAGATCAGTTTTGTTAAGTTGTTTTAAAAACAAATAAACAAACAAACATTTGTCAAGGGAAAAAAAACTTAATATAATTTCTAGAAAACAAGCCTATATATGCTTCTCAATTTATTTTAATATATAATTCATATTTACTGAAAAACAAGACAAAAATACATCCATTCTCCAAATCCTCATGGGAGAGCCTAAAAATACAGAACATTTTGTTGTTGAAGTTCTCCCTCTTTTAGTTTTATTCAGCTTCAAACAGATGCCCAATTACTAATAAACATCAGTGGTCCACAATGTCATTATCTCAACAACTGAGTTCCCCCTCCCCTCCCAACCCAACAACTCAGCTCACCCCGTTGACTCTTAATTAAATCCTTGGCACGCATATTTCTTTACCTCTCCACACACACACACACGCTCTCTCTCGCACAATGAAGTGTTGTCTTGCTCGCGAGCTGATAGCTTTTAAGGGTGGGTGCTTTTATTGAGGGACCACGCTGTGGGTTTATCAGAGCGGTCTGTGAATAAATGGCTAACCCTTTTGCCCTCTCTCTTGGCCGTCTCTGTAATTCCGGCGCTTCCATTAGCTGCTGTATTGATAACGGTCATTAGCATATTTATGGTGATAGAGGGAACGTTATTGTTTGTGTTGGTTATTAATCTTCCCTCTGAGCAACTGCTCTGACAGCTCAATCTATTCTGCCATCGCGACACACACCCGCGCACACGCGCAGCGCTTTCAAGTTGAGCGCCGCTTTTGTTTGAGGGTAAATAGGCGGCGTCAGGGGGCGCGCGGGAAGCAGGACAGGATGGGTGATTGACGCGACCCCTCCTCAGGTGAGCGCTGATCTCCAGCTGGGCCGAGGGCTCGCTGGCATCACTGTCATTCTGACAACCGCTGCCAGCGTTACGTGGTCGGTCCTCCTGATTACAACAGGATCTAAATGCACAAATTAAAGTGCATTTACTGTAAACACGCCTGTAATATAGCTAAATGCTTTCTAGAGTGATTGAAATGGGACAGTTGAAGTCGATGGGCATCAAAAGTGCCTGGTTTGCTAAGTGTGTGTGTAGTTGACTTTGAGGGGAGTTGTTTTTGTGCCTGAGGAGGGAGGATGGGGGTAGCTGAGCATCTAATCGGGTGTCCCAGGTGACTGGTGAATATGCGGGTGTCACTCCTTCTGTTTGAGTGACAGCTCGCTGATTAAGGGCCAACTGAGGGCTGGAAAGCAGCCAGGATCACTGAGGGCAATGAGAATCTCCACCACATGCTCTACAAACCACACACACACACACACACACACACATCTCCATAAACACACGGCATTCCTACATCAGAACAAAACACCTGGACAGGGAGGCAAAAACAGAAGGGGTTTGTTAAAGGTCTTGTATTCTTGTTTGGGTCAACGTTTACAGCTCAAATGATTTCCAAAGCTTCAGTGGTTCACAAAGCCAGATTTACCTGAATAAAAATAATCCTCTGTCATATTCTATAGCACTTGATATGAAATAGCAATAATCACATTTCCTTAGCTTCTTGCATAGGGTTACTGGGTTCGAACAAGATAGATGTGCTTGAAAAGCAAAAAAAATACTTTTTTTTCTTTCTTGTTTTAGGCATTAAAATAATGAAAAAAATATTTGGCCAATGCTTTATTGAAAACAATGTAACATTGGCAAATTGTTTTATGTTATTTTCTTAACCAATTGGCAAAACTCTCTTCTTGCTTTGAGCATAAACCTACAAAAAACAATTTTTTTTAACAAAGCATTTTGCCATTGCATAGGTAAAAATAAAAAAAATAAAAAAATTCAATATATAATTCAGTTTTCTGAAAACAAGGAGGCAAAAACAAAACCGATATCCAAAGCTTCATTGGTTCACAAAGCCACTTTTACCTGAATAAAAATGATCCCTTCTATATTTGATGTAACGGTCATATCCATAACACTAGTTATAAATTACCAGTAGTCTTTAATTGCACAGAAATCACATTTTCTAAGCTTCCTCCATGGGGCCGTTGTATATTATAAATTTGACACGTAATGTTTCTTTATCTTTGGTGATAAATAACTGGTTTTATTGAGGCTATCATTTTGCCACGGAGAAATGTTATTGATTACTATTTTAAAAAACGGAGCAAGATTTTTATTTGTTTTATACCACAAATGTAAATCAAAGCCCACTCCTCACAGCACACCAATAATCCCCACCAGATATATGCTAATGCACTGGAATATTTTATTGAAGCTGTAAAATCTAAAATCATAATTTGCTAGCGTTTCATATAAGAAAACACTAAAAGACGGGCTATGAATACAAATGGTTGTAAACTAATATGTCATACAAAACAGTCAAGAGATATTCCTGTCGGTGTGTATCCATCAGGGGCAAGATATTATTCCTATTTTCTTTTTTGACCCATTCAATGCCGCTTCTATAGGGAAAAGCTGCTGTTACTACAAGATTTACCACTGCTCATCAAATACTCAACTGGAAATTAGTGTCATGTCTCATGCAAATGTCTCAGTCAATGTAAATGAATAAATGACTCTGCATCTCTTTCTGCACCATTTCAGAGCTAGTTTGGAGAAAATGTAATGCCCAGAGTTTAATTCATGTGCGAATGCAGCAAACAATATGAAGCCCAATATGTCTCGCTCATTGTATTCTCAAGTGCAGGCTTGATGAAAACAATTAATTACAGGTCATGTCCCTCACATCTGCACTGCAAAAACTACAACTTTTTTTCCATTCTCCTATTCAACAATCACATCCAAATATCTTTAGATCTAACACAGCGAGAAGGTTTGAAGGTTGTGCATTCTGACCTTGTTATTGTGCCCACTTGATTTACATGTTCGCTGGCCCCATAAGCCCTCTTTTTATGTATGATTAAAACCCAATCAGTGCAAGGCTAAAAATAAGGTCCTCATCTTTAACGCATCGAGTGTTAATGAGGAAATGCAACAAAAACTGCTCCCAAACTGCCAACAAAACGGATGTGTATTGCTAGAAAGCTAGCGAGGCAATACATCTGACCGTCTGCGATACAGAATTAAAGCCTATGTAAAACATATACTCCCTTATTAATTTAGCAAGCGAGCCCAAGAGCACTGAGGTTATCGCAGATATTCAGTTTCATATGAGTGGACGGATCGTTTAAAGCAGTGGTTCTCAACTAGGGGCCCTAAGCAAATTTCCAAGGGGGCCTCAAGATGACTTAAAATGATTAAAAATAAGACAAATCAAGTTTTAATATAAGCTAAAACAACTAAAAATCAAGATATTTCTTATTTTAATATATCCCCTCAACAATCAATTGTTTCCTTTGAAAAAAGTGATTTATAACATGAAAAAGCATTGGAAATCATTCAAATGGCATGACAATTTTATAACAAAAATACATTTTTATAGTTATGCTAAGCTCTACAAAATTTTTTCGGGTATAAGTTTTTTTTTTCTCAAAGCTTTATTTTACCAGTAGACTTCAAGAGTCATGTAAAAGCATTGGTTAAAAAGTGAATGCCTGAAATGTCTGGAATCCTGAAACGTAATTACTTTCATTTTATTAAAATTATTTTAGTTAGTTATTTAAATCTATCTAACCCCTAGTATCTGTAAATGCAGAAAGTTTTGAAAACAAATCTTTGGCATTAAAGAAAAAGTACTTGTTATGGACAATGGAGTCACACTGGTTGAGAACCAGTGGTTAAATTCACACAACATCATCGTCCCTTTCCATAATGTCATTCTAAACCTGTATGGCTTTCTTTCTTCTGTGGAACACAAAATGGTGTTTTCAAAAAAGTTGCAAAGTAAATGGAGTCCAAAACATGATGTATTTCTTGTAAAAAAAAATGAGCCGATATGGGCCGATACCAATATGGTGGCCGATATATCGTGCATCCCTAAAAGAAACAGTTCTTCAAAATACAAAATGTATCTTTGTTTTTTGTAGATGAAAGAAAGTCATGCAGGATTAGAAACGACATGAAAGTGAGTAAATTATTACAGGATTGTCATTTTTGAGTGAACTATCCCTTTAACTGGTGCTTTGGGAAACTTCGCTCAAAGACAAAGAAAAAAAAACAGTTCAAAAGCGGTTGAATGAAATTAAAATGGAAATGTTAACACAACAGTGACCTGTTCTAAATTAACCTGGAAGAGTAAACAGGCCACTGTTCTGTCTGGTCAGCCTATATCCAATACATCCAAAAATAAAAGCTTCAAGAGACAAAGACAAACAACAAGGCACGATGCAGCATCTCATTTAATCAGGGCTTTGGTCTTGTATCAATAGCATCAGGAGATACACAGTCAGTAACAACCTCAAACCCAATACAGCATATGACCTTCAGTGTCCTAGGAAAACTTTTAATTTTTCTACTCAAACTTGTTATGAGCATCTTTAGTTTAACACTCTTAGCATCCTCCATTGTTATCACTAAACAAAAGCAGAAACTCTGGTGAACAGAGCAGGGCACAGAAAACTTCTCTATCGATTTCTGCCTGAGAAACTCTCTAATAGGCCTTTGGCATAAAAAAAATACACACATATAAGGACTCAGGCCATGCCATGATACGCTTGATCAATGTGGCTGGTGTACGATCATTCATTAACCTCTCGGTCAGAAGAGTGCTCCACATTCTTCAAGGCTTGTATTGAACTTTTAAGCCATGTTAACTCCCATTGCTCTTTTCTTTCATTAGAGACGACATACTTTCATTAGTCCCCCCATGGCAACCAGACTGGTAGAATGCATCTGTGTGCTGGTCTGAGGCGAAATGGCCTTTATGATGTCATAATTGGTTATTGGGTAAGGTTGATGATATGGCTGTAGAGCTGCTCGGTGAAGGCCTGCAGCGAGAAGCGCTGCTGTACCCGCTCTCTTCCAGCCTGTCCCATATGCTGCTTGAGTTTAGGGTCCGTAACAAACTTTCGCATGGCTTCGGAGAAGCACTCAGGAGTGGGTTCACAAAGGAAGCCCGTTTCGTCATGGGCCACAGACTCTAGTGGTCCACCCGAGTTAACAGCAATAACCGGGCAACGGGAGTACATGGCCTCAATGGGTACAATGCCAAAATGTTCATTGCTTGGAGTGTACAGTACACAAGCGCTGCTGTGCAGCAAAGACAGTTTTTGTTTGTCTGAGAAGGACCGCAGGAAGGTGATATGGTCATCCAGGCCAAGAGAGGTCGCTAGTGAGTGCAGTTCTTCGTAGTGCTCTACATTCTCAACCACACGCTCGTCGTAACCCCCTGCCATCACAAGGTGCACGCGCTCCCATTCCCCCGCGGACAGATGCTCCTTCAGGGCTGCTAACGCTTGTAGCGCCAATGGCAGGTTCTTCTTGCGTTCATAGCGGTTGATTGACAGAAAGATGAGGTGCCGTTCCTCAGGGAGTAGCCCGCTGAGGCCCTCTACTTCAACATCGAAAGTTGACGAGTTCAGAGAGGGATAAAGGACGTCGGTTTGAATCTCAGCCAGTTTGGGGAATGTCTGTTTGAAGACTCCTGCAGTGAACTGGCTGTTGACCAAAATGCGGTCGGCCATGCCTGTGGTCAGTTCCTCAAACCAGTCGATGGGGCCGCGATATATGCGCTTCAGAGCAGAGCGACGCTGAGTCAGTAGTTGGTCAGGAAAATGACAGTAGAATAGGACTTTCTTTCTGTGGCGTGCCAAACGCAAAAAGGGAATACATGCTGAAACCTGAAAGAGGGAGATGGGCAAATAAAATTAACCCTTGTGGTTGTGAGGATAACGATTATCTTGATTCTGACTGGTCAATCACAGCATTGTGTGGTCTACTAATCTGTTTATTTGACCAATGTTTATGGCATCTTTTATACTGTGGTCATATATTATGTGTCTTGATGGCTTTTTTGTAGCTCAAACTGTACAGCATGGCGATAGCCACACCAAAGTTATGGGTTTGATTACCAGGGAATGCATAAACTGAAAAAAAAAAATGCTTGCAATTCAATGTTGCTTTGGATAACTGCATCTGCGCCAAATGCATAAATGCCAAATACTTATTTTACCGAGGAATTTACCAATTAATTCTTTAAAAATCCTACAATGTGATTTTCTGGATTTTTTTTCTCATTTTGTCTCTCATAGTTGAGGTATACCTATGATGAAAATTACAGGCCTCTCTCATCTTTTTAAGTGGGATAACTTGCACAATTGGTGGCTGACTAAATACTTTTTTGCCCCACTGTAATTCATTACTTAGCTCCTTCTTCTCATATAATAAACTAATTTCAAGTTAAAATTATTTTAATTATTATTATTAAATTATTAAAATTATAAAATTATTTAATTATTATTTTGTAAACCTATTTAGTTGTTAGATAGTAGTTAGACCAAAAATATATCTAGATATATTCAGTTCAAACTAACTAGGAATGTTAGCGGAGAAAAAGTTAGAGATTATGTTTGGAAATGTTTCTCAATACTTTGCTAAAGTCCACCACTGAAAAATAGCAGTGCTGTTAGACTGAAATAAAATATTGGATGAAATGTTGCTGTTGCAACTACCTAAAATAAACAAGTTTAAGTACTAAAAATGACTAAAACTGAAATAAAAATCAATTAAAGCTAAATAGAAGTGTAGAAAGACAAAAACACGTAAAACTTGTAAAAATATGAATACTGAAAATATAAAAATAAATAATACAAAATATTAATAAATACTTTAATAGTATAAAAATAATACTAAAATTACAATGATGATTAGTAGTTAGTGTTAGTAGCATTAGTAGTTACCTGATCACAGAAAACAACATCGAACTCCTCCCCACTAAAGAGCACAAGATAGAGTGTTACATAAATCATGCGCAGGTATGCACACAGAGCATGGAAATAACCAAACACGCTGGTGGGCAGCCAGTCACCCACACACACCACAGGCAGGTCAGGTGAAAGCGTCTCAGAGAAGCAGTGCTGGGGGTCATAGTGTGCCGTCCAGATCTGAACGCTGCATCCACGAGAGCGCAGAGCTACAGCTGCATCCACCACCAGACGCTCTGCTCCACCTATACCCAGATCAGGGTGCAGAAACACCACCCGAACCATCCTGTCCTGACCAGAACCTGTTCAGTCAAAAGGAGGTCAAATGAATATTACACCTCATTTTTAAGCTCAAGACAGAGCAAGTAGATTTTCCAGTTGCTGCTTTACAGAAATCATAGTAATCTATCACCAGTGTTGGGAAGGTTACATTGGAAATGAAGGAAGATTACAAGTTACCCTTATTTAAAATGTAATAAGTACGTCATGTAACTGTTTCAATTACTTTATTAAAGTTATGTAACTGATTACTTTTCTGAATTTCTAATGTTTTCAACTGCAAGTCATTTCCAAACATTTAAACTAGGCAGGGTTAACTTTACAGTAGTGCTCAACACCACAAGCCCAATTCCAGAAAAGTTGTTGTTTTTAAAAGTTTTGTAAAATGCAATAAAATCAAGAATCTGAGATTTGTTAATTCTCTAACTTTTATTTAATTTGGAAAAGATTTCCAAAGTGTTCACTGACCAACTTAAATGTATTTTGTAAATATAAACACATTTTAATTTTGATGGTTGCAACACACGCTAAAAAATTAGGACAGAGGCAAAATAAAAGTGAAAAGGTTATAGAATATCTAAATTAAACTGTTTTGAAACAGTTCACAGTAAGTAATAGTTGAGGGTGTCATGTTTGGATATAAAAGGAATATCTCAGTCTTTGCAAGCAAAGCTGGATTATGGCTCATCATTTTGTGACAAATTTCATAAGAGAAGTGCCAAACAAAAATCAAATTTCTCATGCAAAATCACAAAGAATTTAGGTCTTTCAGCAACTACCATACATAATATTGTGAAAAGATTCATGGAATCCAGAGAAATCTCAGTCTGTGTTGGGCAAGGCAGGACATCTCAGTTGAATGTGAGTGAGCCGTCATGCTGCTGTGTTAAATATGGCCTCATGGACTCAGGAGTGCTTCGGAAAACCGCTGTCACTTAACACAGTCTGCTGCTGCATCTATAAATGCAACTTGAATCTGTTACTCTAGGAGAAAGCTATACATCAATTCTATGCAGGGATGCTATGGGGTTCTCTGGGCCAGAGCTCATCTCAGACTGTCTCAAAAAGACAGTAGAAGTGCTGTGGTCAGAGGAGTCCACATTTCTACTGGTTTCTGAGAATAATATACGTTGACTTCTCAGTCCCAAAGGGACCATCCAGACTTTCATCATCAACAGATGCAAAAGCAAACGTCTGTCATGGTATGGGGGTGCAGCAGAGCAAACGGCATGGGTGACTGGCATATGTGCAAAGGTACCATTGACATGAAATTACAGGCCTCTCTCATCTTTTTAAGTGGGAGAACTTGCACAATTGGTGGCTGACTAAATACTTTTTTTCCCCACTGTATATAGAGAAATTTTACAGAGTCATACGGCCATCAAGATTACGTCTTCATGGGAAGTCCATGGTTATTAGCTCAAGACATTGCCAGGTTTCATTCTACATGTGCTACAACAGTGTGGTTTTGTAGACACAGAGTGAATGTTCTAGACTGCCCTGTCTGCAGTCCAGATCTGTCTCCTATTGAAAATGTACGACCAGTCATGGAAAGGAGAATCAGATAACGATGATCACAGACAAGACTGGACCAAAATTTTTATTGCAAAACTTTAAGAATTAGTATCCTCGTTGTAATTAAAAGGAAAGTTGATGTGATGGTGGTAAACGTGCCTCTGTCCCAACTTTTTTGTAGTGTGCTGCAGCTATCAAAAATCTAAATTTGTTCATATTTATAAAATAAAATTAAGTTGGCCAGTGAAAACATTGGATTTTTTTTCTTTGTACTTTAGTCAAATTAAATAAAGTTTAAAGAGAATGAACAAATAGGCCTATTATATTCTTGATTTTATGGCATTTCAAAAAAACGTCCCAACTTTTCTGGAATTGGGGTTGTAATTACTGTCAGACTTTCAAAATCCTTCATCACTTGAATTAAGATTATGATAATTTAATTTAAAGCACAGCCACCACAAAATCAGACTTACTTTGAGATCATTCTGAGGTTAAATACAGATTTAAAATCATAATAGCTATGATAATGTTTTTGAATTCAAATCTTTGCATAGCTATGCCAGGAAACACTGGAATCTAACAATGCCTTGGAAAAAAAGGATATACATAAACCCAAATAGGAAATAAAACAGTTATCGAATAAGCATGTGTCCTGTTCTCTGTATTAAACTCCTGAGACACTGGTGTCTCATATTTTAGAGCAGTCACTGCAATTTATGAAAGAAATCAATTAAATCTGTATGTGGGTGTGTGTGTGTGAAAAAAATTCTGATGTAACCCTCTTTGTAGTCGTTAACATTTTCATAAGTAGCTGTAATTTAATTACACATTTTTCTCAGTGACTGTAACCAATTACAATTACATTTATTTTGTAATTAAATTACATAATTCTGTTACTCCCAAACACTATCACGCACATACTTACGTTTACTTAGTTGTAAAGCTGCTTTGAAACAATAATGTGAATTTATGAATTTAATTTAATTATCTAAATGAAGTCGTTTCTTAGACTTCTATTGTTTTTATACCACTAATTATAAATAAGTTCCTAACAGAAAACATGGTTAAGTATACACACACGTTGCAGATAAAGTTAAGTTAACAATGTTTTTATCAGATGATTAATCTCGATCACATCAGGTATCTCATGTCACTGTGTTGTTACAGCAGTCTATGGTTACAACAGGCCAGCACAGGTCTCTGCGAGCGTTCATGTCACTGGGTCACAATCTATCATAAGCTCTAATACATTCTATTATGTTATTACAGTCCTGCGATTTCAACTGTCTGCAGATATCTATAAACAAGCTGGACAGGTGAATTCAGAGCTGGAGAAAACATCAGTATTCATTCTCAATGTCATATATTTAGTAAAACATAAGTCTAGACTCAGTATTTACCCTGCTCCACACTTAGCAGTAACACTGTAACAGCATAATGTCATAATTTTGTTTACACAAACTCGAATTGTGCTTACAGTGTCAGTTAACAACCAGACATAATGCTTTAAAGTATCGTGTCGAGAAAGCACTCACCTGTACTCTTACGTTTACCGACACTAACTCAGCTGTCTGTATGAATGATCAAATATGGCTCAAAGTTCGCGATTTAGTGAAACTGGCTTCCTGATTGAGCCAAAATGTCTGCCCTACTCTGTACACATCATCCATCGCACATGACACGTCACTGCACTCCGTGGAACCGCCTTTGAGTTCCCCCAAAATAAATTCTGTAACTAAGCTAAATCTGTTTTGACGTTTCATGTCAAATCTAGGTTCAGAAACCAGCCTAAATGTGTTCAAATGGAATGCGCTGGATCACAGTTCCGGTCAGGCACGCTAATGGTTTCTATGAGGGTCCTTTCTATGGCTGTCGTGGCCTCCTCAGTGAAACGTCATCAATAGGCTCTCTCTTGTAGTGGTCTGGATCGGCTGGAGTTCGGTTACAGAGCCAGAGTCTTTCTTTTACCCGCAGTTTCCTAAACATATACTATTAAACAAAATGGTAAGTTTCTTAAGGCCGCTTTTCGTAGTTGTGTTGCTTTATAATAAGTGTTTTGCGCGTGTTCACAATTATATCTGGATTGCTATCTGGTAGCCAGTCATGCTCCGTAGTAACGTACCGTTATTTGAATAGTTAACTTAGTTCTGTAATTTAATTGCTTAGCAGCCACTTAGATTTAGTTTTTTTTATTACTAGAATTGGGGTTTTGAATAGTATTTAGTTTCGTGCCAGTAGATTTACATTCAAAGTTTAAAGGGTTCGTTCGCTCTCTAGCTGCAATCACTGCATTTGTTTGGGAGTCGTGGCTCTTTTGGACCCCCACACCAACTCTTCATTCTAAATCTGGCCCATTCTCTTAGCATGAATATTAACTTTTACAATAAAGTGTGTGTTGCGTTATTTCACTATTATATAGGTTTGAACATCTAGTGATCTGTATATATTTTTTATTCAGCCTGGACCTGCAGCTAGTGCAACAAATGTTGGTGCCTCCAGCCGTTCCCCCAGTAAGACCGTGGCCCCTCGCACCGCTGGCACCTCAGCCAGACAGAGGTAAGGACCTCGCAAGAACAGATTTGTTTGGGTCTTAATACACCATCAAGCTGAATCAAAGTGCTTTCTTTGTATTTCTGTAATTTGTTCAGCAGACATTAATGATATTGTTTAATTAGATCTCTGTAAGTCACAGTTGACTGATGAGGCCTTAATCAGTCGAGATGCACCGATTGTAATTTTCTTGGCCGATTCTGATTTCCGATTTATTTATTTTTTTGTAAGTGTGACCTGCCGATTCCGATTTTCTAAATAATTGACAGCATATACAAACAAAACTATATGCACATTTCAATGCAAAAATTATTTGCATAATAAAATAAATTATTAAACATTACAATTCCCCCAATCTGGACTAAGTTACAGATGTCCTCTCACTTAAACAACTCTCAAAATAAAGTGCTCTGTGACTGGAAAGAGGTAGAAATGAGTTGCTGTTATTAACAAAACGGATGGCATTTCCCACTATGCTTATAAATGATCTTTTCCCCCTCCTAACCTTATTAAATGTGTCATTTTCACATCAAATTCTTACATTGTTTCAATTAATTCAGTTAGAATAATAAGAAACTGTAGAGTTTTTACCATTCAAATTAAATCAGTATCAACAAACTCCATCTTTTTTTTCATTGCAGGAAACACAGAAGCTGCATCTGAAGTGCCATTAGATGTATTTACACAGACTGTTTGATGAAGCTGAGGTGCCATAAATGCATTTACATCACAGATGCATTTCAAATGCATTTACACCGCAAATGCATTTCAAATGCATAAATAATTTATAAGATTAATGTTTTTACATATTTTTTGACAAATAAATGTTGTGAAAATGCAGTGATACTTTTAAATATGACTAAACCAGCACTAGGCGGCGGAAAATTACTGTTTTAATGCATGATTCATTTAGTTATTCATTCAACCTATTCGTTCAAACGGCTGATTTTCGTCAGCGAAATTGCGCAAAAACAGTCAATATTGTCAGATATAAGTCATTTAATTTTAACTTCTTGTTTATTGAACTACTATTGTATAAAATCAGTGTCACATTGCAAACATGTTGATATTCGGGGAAACATCTTGGTCGAGTAATGTTGCTTACCTAAATCATATTTTATAAATTAATTTTCTTCTACTGCAGTATGCATCTGTAACTTTCTGTGAGTTACTTTGTGTGTGCTGTTGCGCTCCTTGGTTTGGATTTCTGCATGAGTCTCTCTCACTAAGGCTGCGTGAGCTTCATTTGGCACGACATGAATACATTATCGGTCACAGTTTATGCAATTAAAATCAGAATCATTCAGAATCGCTTAAAACGACATGTTTACATGCGGATATGAGCGTAAGTGTGACGTCAAAACGGACTGGCTCTGAATCGGCAGACTGACCGGCTGGTCACCGGTCCGGTGGAATTTCCGATTAGGAAAATCAGCTAATTCCGGTCCCTGGCCAGTTGATCGGTGCATCTCTACTAATCAGTGTTTTGTCCTGTGAATTTGACATCATCAGGGTTTGATTTAATTAATCGGTTGCCATTTTTATTCAATTTGAGTGTTTGATAATATCTGACACTTATCTTGTATTTTTAAGCAGATAGATTTATTTTGTTGTTGTTCATTTCATCAGGAAAGCCCCTAGCAGTGGTGCACGCAGCGGAGGCAGATCCACAGCATCAGCTGGCACTGGAGGGATGTGGCGCTTTTACACTGAGGACTCACCTGGACTTAAAGTGTGAGTACTCTCTCAGAATACAGAATGATTTAATACTCTTTACTCAGAGATAGTAAAAAAAGTTACACTATTGTTTACAAGTTTTTTATTTTTTATTAAATGAATACTTTTATTTAGCAAGGATGCATTAGATTTAGAATAAGTGACAGTAAAAACACCTATATTACACAAGATTTATTTTTCAAATCTATTCATCCAAGAATGCTGAAAAAAATGAATCATGTTTCCACAAATATATTGAGCAGCTCCAAATCAGTGTAATACAGTGATTCCTGAAGAATCATTCAGCTTTGCAATCAGAGGAATAAATTACATTCTAAAATATATTACAATAGAAAGTTATTAGGGCACGAGCACCAATGTTTGGAATCACATAGATGTGACTATTCGTTGTCAAAGGGGGTTCGTTTTTCCTGCAGTCACCAAACTCTGTACATATATTGTTCTCATCAACCCGAACAACTTTCTAATTTACAGTCATTAGCTACGACCAAAAGGACGTCGGCTATTTTGGTTTGAATGTGGATTTTTGGAAAAATCAGACTGAATTAAAGGGGTCATATGATGCGATTTCAATTTTTCCTTTCTCTTTGGAGTGTTACAAGCTCTTGGTGCATAAAGAAGATCTGTAAAATTGCAAAAGACTAAAGTCAGAGACTGAGGAAATACATCAACTTGGCGCTGTCGATCGCCGGGTCGGCTTTCACCGGGGTCGAAGCGGAGTCCAGCCCGGGGTCATCACATGTGGTTGCCGCAAGCCCGCCCGCCCGCCTCTGCTCACTCAAGCCGGCCTCCGCGTACTCTAGGCCGCGGTGTGTGACGCTTTTTCTTTGTGAAAGCAAAACTACTTTGTTTGGCCTTCCAAAAGAGGACACGACTAAAAATCAGTGGTTAAGTTGTATTTACAACACTGTTCCAGAACAGTTTAACTCAAATATTCAGATGTGTCCAGCACATTTTATGGAGGACTGTTTCCTGATCCTTGTAGAGTAGACTACAATGCCGGCTGTTCTGACTCACAGAGTGTAAGTACGTTTTTTATATTTAAAGAATTTGCCACTGACGATTCAAACGCGAGTTTTGAGAAGTGTAGAGTAGCACTTGTTGTTTGTCATTTCTCCGATCACAAATGCAGACATGGTTTTATGATACGCTCCGGCCGGACAGGGCATCACAATATGGTAAGGGGCGTAACATTTCCGTCACACGCTTGAGGTATTTGACCAATCACAACGCACTGGATAGCTGGCCAATCAGAGCACACCTTGCTTTTCAGAACGATGAGCTTTGTAAAAATCTACGCGTTTCAGAAAGGCGGGGCATAGAGGAGAAACAATAATGTACAGTATGTGGAAAATAATGTGTTTTTTGTACCTTTTTGTACGCATTTCATTACACCAAATACACAAAATAATGTTCTTTTTAGCAGCATCATATGACCCCTTTAATGCATACTCCTCCTAGGAGATTCATGAAATTCAGACCAAACTTTGTCAACATGATGCCAAGATACTGAAGATGCTAAATTGTGAACTGATTTTGGATATCTTGAACTGTTACCATGGCGATTTATTAAAAATAACAGTAAACATTTTTAAGATTTAAATTTTTTCTTATATCTTTAAAGTGCATTATCCGAACTCTTCAAACAAATGTACTTATGGAGAACAAATCATTCTGAGGAATCATGCTTGGTTTCATAAATGTAAAATAGCAGAAAATGAAAAACTATCAGACATTTCAGCTGACAGATGAAGGCTATAATACTAAGGTTGTCCACTAGATGGAGTCATAGATCTTTTAAATCTTTGTCATATGATGCTGCTAAAAAAGAACAGTATTTTGTGTATTTGGTGTAATGAAATGTGTTTATGCGGTTTAAGGTTAAAAAAACACATTATTTTCAACATACTGTACATTATTGTTTCTCCTCTATGCCCCGCCTTTCAGAAACGCGTCGATTTTTACAAAGCTCATCAGTCTGAAAAAGCGAGGTGTGCTGTGATTGGCCAGCTATCCAGTGTGTTGTGATTGGCCGAATACCTCAAGCGTGAGACGGAAATGTTACGCCCCTCACCATATTGTGATGATGCCCTGTCAGGCCGGAGCGATGATTCAAAAACATGAAAACCCATTGGATATCGTCCTCTTTTGGAAGACCAAACAAAGTAGTTTTGCTTTCACAATGAAACAGCATCACACACGGCGGGCTACAGTGAGCAGAGGCCGGGGGATAAAGTGCGGAATGCCTGGAGGGTTAGCGTGAGCAGAGGTGGGTGGGTTTGAGAACGGCGCGGCCGGCGATTTCGACGGAGCGTCCGGAAGGACATGTGACGACTCTGGGCTGGACTCCGCTTTGTCCAAGGTGAAAGCCGATCCGGCGATCGACAGCGCAAAGTTGTAGTATTTCCTCAGAGACCAGCACGGATCAGCTCCAGGCATGACGAAGCAGATATCGTCCGCTTTTGGAAGACCAAACAAAGTAGTTTCGCTTTCACAATGAAGCACACAGCGTCGCTATGACATGGCGGTGGAAACAACAAAACTACAGCGAGAATAAAAGTTATGCCTTCTTTTTTTGCGTGAACATTTGGGCGGTGTTATGCAAATCTTCCCAGATAGTGACGTAGATATGTGGGGGCGTGTTAGAATGAGCCATTTTAGGTAGGCGTGGCTGACTCTTAACTTTTATAAAGAATATCTCTTTGGATTTGAGACTTTAGTCTTTGCAACTTTACAGATCTTCTTTATGCACCAAGAGCTTGTAACACTCCAAAGAGAAAGGAAAAATTGAAATCGCATCATATGACCCCTTTAAGCCTAATCTTATTCAGCTCAGTCTCCATCTATTAGAATGACAAATAAATGCATAGAATGAGGTGATATGTACTGTACTGTATACTTTCAACATAATTATTTTAGAAATTCTTATAAAGCATTAAAATCTTATAGATCATTAGAAGTTTTATATATTCTACCCTCTCTCTCTCTCTCTCTCTCTCTCTCTCTCTCATAGGATAAGAATCTTTTAAGCCTGATCCTAGGGCTGGGCGATTTTCCAGATTTTATCGATTAATTCGAATTTATTGTTTTGCCACGATTTTATTTTTTAGAAATCGAGGAATCTCGATTTTCAATAGAAATATTACCAAATGTTAGAATTAGACACTTGACAATATGCCGGTGATAACAGTAAAGAGAAAAGAACGATCCAACTGCATGTCGGCGCACGTGATTAACCGCTCACGTGTGACGCGCTCTGTGAAGGTCCATAAATATAGGCTAAGCTCCATTCACACAGAATGCGCTTTTGTGTTGACGAAGATGCGACGCAGGCAGTGGAATAGGTAAAACATGCAAGAAGATGGGAGTGAACTTATTTTAATATGAACGCAGTGTTTTTAGAAAGCCTTTTCGTGCGTGAGACGCTGCAAGAGACGTGAGCGCAACAGTCAAACACATCCATGTTTACTTGGATATAGATTTATCGGCCAACATATCGGTTATCGGCTTTCAAAAATAAAGAATAATCGGTTATCGGTATCGGCCAAAATTTTCATATCGGTGCATCCCTAGAAAAAACAATGGAAAAGCAGCGCAATCGAATAAAAAATCTGTAAAGAACTGCTACTGTATGTCTGATATTTCATGTTTGCATCATGGTGACAGG
Organism: Sinocyclocheilus grahami; assembly: GCF_001515645.1. NCBI lineage: Eukaryota > Metazoa > Chordata > Actinopteri > Cypriniformes > Cyprinidae > Sinocyclocheilus > Sinocyclocheilus grahami. Next base: position 1,097,427 of record NW_015505354.1, read on the forward strand.
CTGAAAGCTGCTGTTGTTTTTAAAAAACATTTATAGTTAATAAAAGTCTACTGGTGTTATACCTTCAGTCATTTTCAGAATCAGAATCAGAAAGAGCTTTATTGCCAAGTATGCAAGGAATTTACATACAAGGAATTTGTTTTAGTGGCATAAGCTTCCAGTACACAGAGACAACACACAGACAATAAAAAAAAATACACATGTAAATATAAATAGACAAATATTGAAAACTAAATCGAAAACTAAATAAATTGTATGTACAGTTGTGCTATAGATGATAGAATGGAATAGAATGAGATGCAGGGATGTACTAGGATGGAGGTGGTAATAAATAAATATAAGATTATTGCACATTTGTATTGCGTAATGTGGGAAACGTTTAACTGTTCATGAAGTAGATTGCCTGGGGGAAGAACCTGTTTCTGTGCCTGGCTGTCCTGGTATTTGCTGCTCTGAAGCGCTGGCCAGATGGCAAAAGTTCAAAAAGGGGATAACTTGGATGTGAGGGATCCAGAGTGATTTTCTGAGCCCTTTTCCTCACTCTGGATGTACAGGTGCATCAGAATGTCTTGGAAAAGTTCAGTAATTCAACTCAAATTGTGAAACTTGTGTATTAAATAAATTCAGTGCACACAGACTGAAGTAGTTTAAGTCTTTGGTTCTTTTAATTGTGATGATTTTGGCTCACATTTAACAAAAACCCACCAATTTACTATCTCAACAAGGTAGAATATGGTGACATGCCAATCAGCTAATCAACTCAAAACACCTGCAAAGGTTTCCTGAGCCTTCAAAATGGTCTCTCAGTTTGGTTCACTAGGCTACACAATCATGGGGAAGACTGCTGATCTGACAGTTGTCCAGAAGACAATCATTGACACCCTTCACAAGGAGGGTAAGCCACAAACATTCATTGCCAAAGAAGCTGGCTGTTCACAGAGTACTGTATCCAAGCATGTTAACAGAAAGTTGAGTGGAAAGAAAAAGTGTGGAATAAAAAGATGCACAACCAACCGAGAGAACTGCAGCATTGAGGATTGTCAAGCAAAATCGATTCAAGAATTTGAGTGAACTTCACAAGGAATGGACTGAGGCTGGGGTCAAGTCATCAAGAGCCACCACACACAGACGTGTCAAGGAATTTGGCTTCCAAAAGCACCAAAAGTTGTTTAAATGACCCCATGGTGTGCTTGACTGGCCAGCAAACTCACCAGACCTGAACCCCATAGAGAATCTATGGGGTATTGTCAAGAGGAAAATGAGAAACAAGAG
>NW_015505354.1:1098738-1230246 GCF_001515645.1 Sinocyclocheilus grahami
GCAGTAATTAAAGCAAAAGGAGCCCCTACCAAGTATTGAGTACATGTGCAGTAAATGAACATACTTTCCAGAAGGCCAACAATTCACTAAAAATGTTTTTTTTTATTGGTCTTATGAAGTATTCTAATTTGTTGAGATAGTGAATTGGTGGGTTTTTGTTAAATGTGAGCCAAAGTCATCACAATTAAAAGAACCAAAGACTTAAACTACTTCAGTCTGTGTGCATTGAATTTATATTTTATTTATTTTATTTTTGCTGAACCAAACCAGACAGTTATTGAAGTGCACAGTACAGACTCAATGACGGCTGAGTAGAACTGTTTCAGCAGCTCCTTGACTTTTGAGATTTTCTAAAAGAATTTCTCATTTCTGAACACATAATCTGTATAAGACAAGTTTGTACAATATGTAGTTGTAGTTTTTGCATCTTTTCTGCAAAGATATTTAACAAGTGATTTGTTTAACATTTACATCATGTTGACAACTTCATGTGTGCTGCACTTGGAATATAATTTTCTTTAACTAGAGGGTTAATAAAGAAAAAGTAACTTGAATCATGTTGTAGTTACATTTTCAAGTTGTCTAGTTAAAAATCGTAAAAAATTGAAAATCGGTCAAACATTCTGGAAAAATCGAGATTTAAATTTTTTGCAAAATCGCCCAGCCCTACCTGATCTTTTACTGCTCAGTTCAATTAGTTAGATTGATGAACAAATACATAAAATAAGTTAATATGTACTCTACTGGTAATATGGTTTTATTATATAATTATTTCACAAATGCTTATAGATCATTAAACGTTTTGGTAACACTTTAATGCATAAACTAACACAAACTAACAATGAACAATATATTTTTACAGCATTTATTAATCTTTGTAGATGTTAGTTAATAAAAATGTTCATTAATTCACAGTACATTAACTAATTTTAACAGATGCAACTTTACATTTTAATAATAAAATTAACAACAACTGAAACCTTATTGTAAAGTGTTACCACAGTTTTGTATATTGTTCTCTCTCTCTTTGTGTGTGTGTGTCTGTGTTTCACACTCTTGATGTTATAGTGTAACCCTTTCATTGCTGTAACCCTTAAAACCAGACTGCCAGAGGGTTACTGTAAATGCATGTGCCCGTTGTGCACCGTTTTCCTGATGCCACCGGGGTGGTGGCTGCACTCGTGGCTTGGGCCCGTCATCGCTGCTTGCAGCTATATTTGTTCTCCAAAGTGAATTGCATTTTTGCGAGCCTAAACATGCTCAAACTTGAATAAGAAAATTTTATTTATTTGCTTAGCAGGGGTTTTCCTAATAAAATTCTTATAAACAGTGACGTGAGTACTGTTGGGGAAACATTATTATTCAGATATATACTTGGCATGTATTTGAAAATAAACTGCAGAAATAAAGAAGGAATTTAAACAGCCAATTTAGATTAAAAATTGTTGAATTACAGAGATTTTCTTTTTCAGATTATTAAATCGGTGCTTTTTTTTTTTTTTTTTTTAATAAAATCATATTTTGATATTATGTAATGCTCTCATATGCAGTCTGTATTTTTCCTTTTTTATTGCTAGTCATTATGATTTTTTTTTTTTTTACAAATTTTTTTTATTGCATTTTATTGTTTAATTTAAGGACAAACTAAGGTTACGATTTGAGATACTTAATGTGCAAAGAACCAACACAGACGCTCATTTTTAATTCATCCCCTCAGCTCAACAGGAAGTGACATGAAAGGGAGGGGCAGAGGTTTCTGGGAGGTTTAGCATTTATAAGGATAAACATGAAATTTTAACGACAGGAAATTGGCCTCATGGGCTCAACCTCCGTCTTTATTTGATGTCTCCCCTGCCGTTTCCCCTCCTACAGCTGTGTACATGTGTGTGTGCTGTATTTAGAGCCATTCGCTCTCCGCAGCTAACTTCTATAATAGTGTCTTCCTCTGGAGCGTTTTTTGCACGTTTTTGTTTTTAAAGCACTGTTTTACATAGGTAGTGTTACATCTGTTCATTCCATACGAACGCATTAGCTGAGCATGTTTGAATGGATTTGAGTGTCTACAGTGGCAGTATTTACAGTCAAGAGTCTCTTAGAGTAGGAGAGCCTGTGTGGAGTTGTGTGTGAAGTATTTTTCACTCTTTAGCTTTGGTGTGTGTCTGTGTGTTTTGAGCTTAATTAAAGTTCCTGCAGAAAAGGTCACATCAATTAAAGCCTGAGGGGTGGACCTTCAGTCGGCATGGTTACGCGGCTGCATAGCAACCCAAGGGATGGTCAGTTCCTGCTTTAATAAAGCCCCACATTTTCTGACTAGCTCGTTAACAGTATCCGACTCGCCAGCATTTAGAATCCTAATTACCCCGTCTTCTATCACATGATCAAGACGAGCAACCCTGATTGGTCCACTGGGAGGAAATTTGTGCTGAACTTTTTTATTTAAATCTCCCCTCTTATTGTAACTGAAATTTGAGAAATAGTTACTGAATTTAGACTATCCTATATATATATGGGATCCCTCTGTCTTACTGACTTAGTTTTTTTTAATGTTCATAATGGCATTTTTAATGTTCATAATAATGATTAGGCAGTAATTACATCTATTCCTGGTTCTCTCTTGTTGCAGTGGTCCGGTTCCAGTTTTGGTGATGAGTCTGCTCTTTATCGCATCTGTATTCATGCTGCACATCTGGGGCAAATACACCCGCACCTAAACCTGCATGACCTCTGGACTCTATATATAATTTTTTTTTTTTAAGGATCCTAATGAGATTTGGCAGTAATTCCATTGATTTCTCTTTCTCCCTTGTTGCAGTGGTCCGGTACCAGTTTTAGTGATGAGTCTGCTCTTTATCGCCTCTGTTTTCATGCTGCACATCTGGGGCAAATACACCCGCTCCTAAACCTGCACGACCTCTGGACTTCGACCCTGAAGCCTGTCACTGAATCTTAAGCCATTGGACTCGGACCAAACTCTGACCATCAACACCCCAATCCCTTTTCCTTTATTAAAACCTCAGTTTCAAGGGGTTTTCACCCCCACACAAGTTTACCCAGCCACTACAACCATTTGGTCATTTAAAAACCATGAGTTTTTGCTTTTTTTTTTGCTCACCAGATCAGGACAACAATTTTTTTTTTTGTTAAACGTTTGTACAAACTAATATGTAAAATTGTACAATACAATGCTGTAAAACGTCACTGGTGTTGTTCTTTCATCTACAGTGGGGGAAAAAAATGAGAGGGTGTGATTTGCATCACAGGGCATAATTTGCATATCTTCAGTTTGTGGCATAAGAAGGGGTTGTATGCAAATGTGCATTCCAGACATGCTGTTAGTGCACACCCGTCTCTGAGCGTGATGCAATATTTGCTATTACCCCAATTCCATTGAACCTGCAGCTATGTCCCATCAATGCAAAATCAAATGTCCCTGTGCAAACCTAAATCTTTCTCTGCAACAAATATATACAAAGGGATCTTTAAAAACGGAGAATTTCTTTAAATCAGAGCTATTCAAATTTCAAAGCTGCATAGTAGGCGGTTTTGCTTTAAATGGCCTGTAAATGTCATATATATTCCTGATCTGTACTAGGTTGGAAGTTTTCTTTCTAGTCTTTACAAGTTTCTCAGCACACCAGAAACCAGAAAATCTTTATCTGCAGGCCAGGCATAGAGTTTCGCTTCTGAGCTCCTTATTTGAATTTGGACATGTTTAACTTGTCTGTAATGTGTAAAGTTCGCTTAACGTAAATAAGGAGTTGCGGTTAATACTAGAACTGTTTAAAGAACAGGCAAGTGGCTATTAAAATATTCGTAGTGACTGGCAGAACTGAAATATACACGCTATATGAATTAATGAGGGACTCGTTTATCTTTTGTGCAGTAGCCTCAGTTAAAACCCTACAGTTTGGCAGAAATCATCTTTATTTGAAGAAAGGACGAATATTTCTTACATTTGAAACACTGAGATACATCTTCGTCAAAAATGACCTAATTTTGTATATAATGACCTACAGGACATAAAGAGCTTGTTGTACATAATGTTCAAAATCAAAACAGGCCATTTAATTTCGACATTTGCCTCAGTGTATGTCATTCAAAAATAGCTAAAGGGCATAGTTTACCAAAAAATAATTAAATAAAAATAAAATCCTTTAGAATTTCTATTCTGGATTATGCAAAATATTTTTTGCTGATAATATCCGCAAATAAAATTGAAGCCTCAACGTCAATCATGATTTCCCCCCACCTGCATTAGATTAGCCTGTAGGAGGCGCTGTGACCCACTCTTACGAGTTAAACAGCCTCTCGGTGTCTGTGCGAAAGTGTTTTGAGTCTGAGTCGGTGTTCTTCATTATTCATGTCCTATCAGAGAGTAAGGTTTCCCTCTGGTTCGTGCTAATCCCAACAGCTAACAACGCAGTCAGAATTACTCAGTATCATCATCCAAAATGGATCCATATGGGCAAGGACTGGTGCATTTGGATGTGTATGAGAGATTTCATGGAGTGTGTTTTAATTGTTGTCTACTGGGCTCTATGTGCTACTTTAGGCCGAGATCCAGTGTTTATGATTAATGCATTAACATACAATTGCATACAGTAAATATACAGTACAGTCTACAACACATTTAAAGAACAAAGTGTCCTGTAACTCGAGAAATTATGTATTTTTTTCAACAATATTTTTTTAATGTTTTCTCTAGGCCTATAATTTCTTATGTATTTTTTTTCATATATTGCACCGTGTATTTTTTTCCACACAAATGTGTGCCCACTAGCATATTAATGGACTAGAGGAAGTCCCATTGAAAGTTTTCAGAATTCTATGAAATTTGATGTGTTTAGATGAGCGTGTTCACAGCTCAAGATTGTTTTTTTCTGTTATATATTTTTCTTTCTTGTAACCATTTCCTGAGCTCTAACCACTGCCTGTGTAGAGGGACAGCCCCAGAGAAACACACTCACAGATATCACCAACAAGAGCTGCATGTAGATGTCTCATATACACAGTTTCAAAAGGTCACATGGCTCATTTTCAATGCAGACACCTTTCTTTCTATTTCTGTCTCACTCACATACACATATATACAGACTTCCTTCCTCGTTTCCTCAGAGAACACACGCGGTCAAGCGTTCACCGCTGTCCTTTAGTGATATCAGTTTCAACACGCTCTCTGTATCAATTCAGTTATATAACTTCAGTTATAATTAAAATTAGAATGAAATTATTTCAAGTAAAAGGGAGTGATGTGGAGGAAACCATAAGTGGAGCGGATCTGTTTGGAAATCCCAGGTTAGCAGTGACAAGTCAAGGTGGAAATGCAGGTTTAGCTCATTTTGAGAGGATGTGGTTCAGGAAAGAGCTCAGTTTGTCTCCGCCCACAAAAGTTGGTAAGGTGGACCCTTCCACTTGGGGAAATTCTGTGTAATTTTGGAACAGGAAAGAGGGGGGAGTGGTCAGGTCTAAATTCAGGTCTAAACGGGGTCCAAAACGCTTTGTGATCCGATGATTCAAACCACATTTGAAGGTAGGCAGAAACGCATGTTACAAAACTGCATTCTTAGTGTAAATGCTAATATGTTGTTTAATAAAAGTTTGCATACGCAAGTGTCAGACATCCATTGTGCTAAAACAAGGGTATTAAACATTGTCGCTAATACATGGCCAATATAAAAACATTTTTCCGTAATGGAACACCTGAGATGGGTGATAAAATCGGGTGCAAACAGGCCTGGTCATGCTCAGCTTTAACCTGCCCCCTTCAAACCATTCTGTCAAAACAAAACATGCTTCATACCATTGATTATTTCTTCATACCATACTTCATGATACCATATTATCATACTTCATACCAGTGTTATTTGAAACACTGTAGACTTGCATTTACATGCACAGTAACCCAGGTGTGTCACATATTACAGCAGAATCTTGTCTAACTTTTGAACTGTCTAATTACAATACAAAAAGTGAAATAAAAACGGGCAAGTGCAGTTTGTCTTCTTGAAAGAGAACTGTAGTGTGAGGACGAGTTTGTAATAGCCATGAGGTGATGATACGGTGACATTTGCATTAGTAGAGCAAGAGACACAGTGGCAGCAAGCCACTCCTTGTCTGTAGGAAGTGGGCCTCCTGCATTCTTTCATTTTTGGACTTACATAACATAAACTGTATTGTGATCTGTGCCAAGGAGATTCACTATGTTCTTAGGAAATAGATAAGAATCACAGAATTGTTACCCTAAATGTTCATGTGTCTGCTCACATTAGACATCTATGTGAATTATTTGTCGTGACCCAGCACATTCACATAGATATGGGTGATTTTTGCTTGACTTCTTCAAACCATGTTAAATGTATTGGAATAAGTACCTGATAAAGGGGTACAAATATTTCTGCAAGATTACATTTCTGATCTTCAAACTGTTACAATATCTCACTTCTATTATTAACTAAATAATTGTAATAACTAAATATAAAGTTGTTTTCTGTAAAATCGCTCTGTAGAATGTTTGGCGTAATGACATCAAAATTGGGGACAGTGTATTTTTTTAAGTATTCATTTATTCATTACAAAAAATGTAGACAAAATCACTGAAAGAAAATATAACGTTTATGTTCTTTGGAAAAAGTGAAAAGTACAAATTCCCTTTTCAAACACTTTTTTTTATATAAATTTAAGAAGTTAAAAAAATTTTTTTGTCTCTAATTGAAAAATCACCCATACCACACACCCTTTGTGGTTATGACACCTTCACCCATTTATGGTTCAGAATGAAGTGTTTAAAGTAAAAAAGAAAGCTGATTGCTGTTCTCCTTTATTAATCTCTATCTTTGATCCTTGAGTCTCTGATGTTTGGGTGTATTTCTGTTTCGTTCTCAGTCTCTGTCCATTCGTGCCTCATGTGCGCGGTGTGTGTTTGTCTGGCAGTGTAGCTAGGGTGTATGGCTCAATGAGTTTGAGCCATATTGGAATTGCCTGCTCTCCTCAGGGAGCCAGAGTGGACAACTGGTGTGGAATGGTGGGAGAAGAGCAGCAACTTCATGACGGGAGTGTGTGTGTGTGGGGTGGGGGTGGGGGGGGAGTGCCTGGTTTTAAAGGATCATATGGTTGATAAAGCATGCAATGGAGAGACAGCCGCTATCGATCCTACACTAAGTCCAATGCTACTGAGGTCCTTTGAGACACACACACACACACAAGAAGAACATTGAGTATGTATGTATCATTGCTGACATTGCTTATATATAATGACAGAAATCTTTCTTCATTTTTGGCATTTTGATATGGTTGCAACTGAATATTCAGTTCAGTGAGTCAGATGTTGATTCAGTAACTGCAGTATCCTTCTGTCAGGATTCGTCATACTGATTCAAACTGATAACTTCTGGTCTTTTTTAATTAACTATGAACAATTCACTAAAAGAGTCAGGTCATAGGAGTCATCTATTCATGAATCAGACTATGCGTTTGAAAATATTTTTTAACCGGATTTAAAAATAACTGTCTCATAAGAGTCATTTGTTTGTCAGTTGAACTACACTGTACTGTATGTTTAGATTCACAGAAAATAACGGGCTCATAAAAGTCATTTGTTTGTCAATTGGACCACACTGATTGTGCAGTATGTTTTGATTTATTAAAAAACAGACTCATAAGAGTCAGTTGTTCAATAATCAGACTACTGTACACTGCACTTTATATTTTGATTCACTAAAAACAGGCTCAAAAGAGTCATTTGTTCATTAGTTGAACTACACTGTGCTGTATATTTTGATTAATTAAAAACAGGCTCAGAAGAAACATTTATTCATCAATCGGACTACATGCCACTGAATTTGATTTACTAAAAGAAACCATCTCATAAGAGTCATTTGTTTGGTTATCAGACTACATTTATTTTTTGATTCACTAAGAAGAACAGGCTCATAAGAGTCATTTGTTCTGTAATCAGACTACACTGCACTTTACATTTTGATGAACTAAAAACTGGCTCAAAAGACTCATTTATTGATCAGTTGGACTAAACTGTGCTGTATGTTTTGATTCACTAAAAAGAATGGGTTCATAAGATTCATTTGTTTGTCAGCTGGACAACACTGGTCACGCTAGTTTTTTTGTCTCACAAGAGTTGTTTGTTTGATAATCATTCTGCAGCCCACAAGGACATTAGAAAGATGTTTCACACTACACTGTATTTTCATTGTATTTTCATTCAATACTACACTGAAGATTCAGCAGCTAGAGAACACCAAAATCAGTGCAGGAAACACTGCGTTATGTAAATTTATTATATGCAATGCAATCCAACTAAAACTAAAACAAAACTAACAGCCAACACATTGATTCATTGCATTCAATGCAACATTAATCAGAGAAGGTGACAAGAGGCCTGCTTAATATCCTGATAAAAAATAAAATAAAATAAAAGAGCAGTTTAATGAATGTCCTTTTAATGGAGAACCTGACGGCCATGTGAGCAAGAGAGCAGATAAACTGACAGAAGACAAGCAAATGATCGCAAGCCAATGAGCTCAATATAATCATTTGATGTAAAGTGATAACGGTGTCATCACATCTTCATTTTGAACAGTGGCTCGTGGCCAAACGTCAGCTGGCACGGTGGTGTTTTAAACCAAACCCAGCCGATCATCTGGAACTGTTGTAACTCTGGATGCCTGACAGACAGACAGACAGTAAGTTGGCCTAATGTGATCCTGTTGGCAGCGAGGAGCGAATACCCCCCACCTTTCTTTCTCTTTTCCTCTTGATTTCTTTTTTCAGGTCTAGACAGACAGAAATAGCAGGGAACAGAGTGCTGAGGAGGCAGTAGCGCCAGCAGTGATGATACAGTGCATGTGACTGCCGCTGGAATGCGGAGTGTGTGTGTGAGCACTTGTATGTATGAACGTGTGACCTGCCGAGGAATGCGCTACGTTCGTGTGACGTTGGGGGGCACGAGGAGATCCCAAGTCACAGATTAAAATGGTGCATGCAAAGCGGTCGGTCTCCCCTCTTCATATTACTGTATGTGCTTTCTAATATTAACTCCCCTCTCACCCGCACACGGTGCCTGTCCCATCCCTGAGGTGGGTGAGTGTGTGAGTGTTATTTTTAGGGCCTGCTTTTTTCCACTACTGCATCAGTACTCTCAAGGAGGCCAGTCAGGTGGTGAGACATGAGAGGGGCTTGCCTCATGAGAGAGAGCCAAAGTCAAGACTATGTAACAAACACTCAGCACTTTTACACAAATACACATGCCATAAATCACTAAAGACCTCAGCAATTGTAACACATGATTTTGTAGGGTCTGAATCAGCCCCTTACAAGACAACACGCACATGCAATGTGTTTTTCAGGGGTGCTTTGCTCACCCTCATGCACTTTCAAACCCTTATAAACTGTCTTTAGTGTGACACAAATTGAGATATTTTGCAGAATGTTCTGTTTGCTTTTCTGTTCACTGAAGGTAGGCTGTCAAAGTAGTAATCAAAAAAGTAATCAAAGTATAAAAAAGTAAATAAATAAGTGTGTGTGTGTGTGTGTGTGATGTGTGTACCTGTTTTTCTATTCTGGTGGGGACTTAAACCTGAATACACACAGAATTAAGTTTTTTGAAAATCTAAAAATGCAGAAAGTGTCCTGTAAGGGGTAGGTTTAGGTGTAGGGTTGGTGTAGGGCTATTGAATATACAGTCTGTACAGTAGAAAAACCATTACGCCTATGGAAAGTCCCAACAAGGATAGTAAACCAGACGTGTGTGTTTGCGTGCACTGTTTTATGTCAAAGCCATGTGTCACACATTAATTGATAGCACAATTGTATTATTTTAGTCTTTTTTTATTATTGAATTACATGTTTTATTTGTAAAGTTTTTTTCCTGTTTATCTGCAGTTTAGTAATTGTTAAACAAAACAAAATCAACTTAACAATTAAAAACTATTTTAGGTAATTGAAATAAATTTGAAATCAAATCAAATATAAATATTACACGACAACTTAAAAAAAATAAAAAATATATTTTTAACTAAGTTTGAACTTAAATGAAAATGAGAAATGATGCCGTGTCCAAGTACTAAGATTACTAAAACTAAACACACAACTGAAATAAAAATAAAGCTATACAGAAATATAAAAACTAAACTAATGATGAAAGCACATAACAAAATTATTTAAATCAAAATGAAAACTGAAAATATAAAATTAATGGCTTATTCAAAATATTACCAAATAATATAATAGTATATAAAGAATACCAAAATAACACTAATAAAATACTGGTAACACTTTACAATAAGGTTAATTAGTTAACTACATTAGTTAACATGAACTAATAATGAACTGCACTTATACAGCGTTTATTGATCTTTGTTAATGTTAATTTCAACATTTAAAACAATGTTGAATAATTTGGTTATTGCAGTTTTGAATTGATTATTTGTGTGTTTGATCATTTGGTTTAATATTCCGTCGATGCCACATGCTTTGTTGGGTTTTAGTGCATGTAGTCTGTCTGTTAGCTAATTTACTGTGATTGGGAAATCCAGGGGATTCTGATTGTCTTTAATTTTTTATTTCAGGATTTCTAATTTGGTTTTTATTTCATTTCGAGCAGGATTTGTTTCAGTTGTTTTGTACAGATTTTCAAAGTGTGTCCTCCATATGTTCTCATTTTTAATCCTTTTGTGGTCTATAGAGAGTGTTCCAATTGTTCCAAAAGTTATTGGTATTTATTGATTCCTCCATTGTTTGAAATAATGGTAACACTTTACAATAAGGTTAATTAGTTAACTACATTAGTTAACATGAACTAATAATGAACTGCACTTATACAGCGTTTATTGATCTTTGTTAATGTTAATTTCAACATTTACTAATACATTATTAAAATCTTGTTAACATTAGTTAATGTACTGTAAACTAACATGAACTAACAATGAACATCTGTATTTTTATTAACTAACGTGAGCGTAGATTAGTAAATACAGTAACAAATGTATTGCTCATGGTTAGTTCATGTTAGTTAATACATTAACTAATGTTTAACTAATGAACCTTATTGTAAAGTGTTACCAAAATACTAATATTTTCTTTTCATGATTTTGTAAAACTTTAAAAAGTTCAGAAAAAGTAAAAACAAACAAACAAAAACATAGCATATATGGACTTTTTTTGTATTCCTGTTTTTCACAGTCTTCTGTTGTTAGAAAGCATGAGGGTGAGTAAATTATGACAACATTTAAATTTTTGGGTTAACTATTGCTTAAAAATGAAGTGAACTGCATTAAATATCTAAGGAATTCGTTATCAAAACTGAGGAAATGACTCCCAAGTTCCTAACAGACCAAATTGCTCTCTCTCTCTCTCTCTCTCTCTCAATTTTCACATGTCTAAACAGACGTGACTGTTGTAATGCTTTAGAGACAGTCACGAGATAGGGGTTATGAAAGCATGAGTGTGCATGTGTGTTTCCTTGCTGTCCCAGCCAGCATCAGCCTGTGATGTCACGGGACAGGGGATGGGCGCAGGACCAGGGTGTCACTGTCACGTCTCACACACACTGTCCTGCTCTCTGTCCTTCCTCTCCCCTTGTCCAGTGCAGTACAGTATCTCTCACTCTTCTAATTTATCCCTCATCTGTTTTCTTTGTACATGGAAAGCTTACCACATATAAATCTTAAATAATTTTAATATTTATTTAAATTTTAAATAAATCTGACCCCCGTTCCCCTTTATAAAAATAACCCCAACAGTTTTTTATTTAATTTTTTACTCTGACTCTGCGAAAGAAAGAAGCATACTGAGAATATGTTTGTATATGTATGTTACAACATGAGGTGTGTGTATAATGCATTCTCACATGAACAAGCTTCTTCAGTTGCTACAAAAGCAGATGAAAGGACACTCTTGATTTTATGCGTTATGGAAAATCAGTTTGATTCATCTACAGTCAGCAGAGTCAAAGCGTATCTGGGGATTTTAGACATGGTCTCGGTTGAATTCTTTTAAGTTGAACGTTTTAATTAGTCCAGAAAGTTCTGACTTGAATATCCAAGGATTTCAATATACTACAGTTCAAAAGGTTTTTGATGGAAATTAATATTTTGAGTCAGCAAGGATGCATTAAATTCATCAAAAGTGATGGTAAAGACATTTATAATATCACAAAAGATTTGCATTTCAAAAAAATACTGTTCTTTTGAATCATCTTATTTTGTATCATGGATACAAATATAAAATATAAAGCAGCACAACTGTTTTAATAACGCTCAGCGGTGCTCATTCTAACCTCAGGAGACTTAGTTGTGATTCTCATGTATTTCTCATTTTAGTCTCAACAGTGTATCAGATGTCTCTCCTAAAAATCCTTAGGAGAAATAAAAGACACAACTGAGAAATGAGAAAGTTCTGAAAGAAAGGAATCCAAAATGACAATGGGAGAGAAACATCGGAGATCTCTTTATTGTTTTGCTGTAATCTCTTGCAAGCTTTTACTACTCAGAGGTTGCTTTTATTGGGGGTTTTCACCTTCAATGGTCAGGACAGTAGGAGTACAGACAGGAAACAATTGGACAGTTGAGAATTGAACAGGAGCAGGAAAGTACCTATAGCTGGGATTCAAACCCATGCTGTTTGAAGTGCAGTTGTGCTTCACGTCGATGTGCTGCCCACAAGGCTATAGCTCTGAAAAACATCGCTCTACACTTAGGATACTAAGGGCTGATTCTCTTATATGTCTCGCTGAGATATCAGCTTTGTCTTAAGATGTCTTCAGTTTAGTTTTAGTTACGTTAAACTTTTACTAATATTGTAAATACTAAAACTATCATTTAAATAGCATTAAACATTTCAGAACATCAAGGGTTACTAGTTTAAATGTTTAAATTTATCTTCAATGTCCAGCATTGTATACACCACATTTTCCAAACACACTAGAAAGGACTTGCAAGTGCAAGATGTTTAGTATAAGAGCAATACCTTTTTTAACAAATGTAACACTATACCAGTGTTTTTTTGTTGCTTTGTTTAGCATTAAAATCTTGTCTTGTACAGCCCATTTTTGCGTGTATGTAAATATAGGTTATGGTTTCCTCTGTTAAATCATTGTGCAATAAAACCCTGTCTACATAAAACAACTTCAAATATGACAATGCATGTATTGTCTTTGATTGAAATGGTGTGGATAAATGACATGAAGACATGAAAGCTAACCAGAGGGAAGAAAATTAAATAAATTTAGAAGAGATCTCAACAACATCACACACTGTGCTCAGATTTTTCTCCTTAACTAGAGATTATGGATCTCTCACATTTTTCTCCTCTAAAGTTTAGAAGAGATCTCAACAACATCACACACCATGCTCAGATTTTTCTCCTAATCTAAAGACTCCAGTGGTCTCATATTTGTCTCCTCCAATGCTTCAAACAAGATTTCAACAACATCACACACTGTGCTCAGATTTTTCTCTTTAGCTAGAGATGCTGGATCTCTCACGTTTGTCTCTTTTAAAGCTTTAGAAGAGATCTCAACAACATCACACACTGTGCTCAGATTTTTCTCCTTAGCTAGAGACTCTGGATCTCTCACATGTGTCTGTCTTCTCTAAAGTTTAGAAGAGGTCTCAACAACATCACACACTGTGCTCAGATTTTTCTCCTACACTAAAGACCTGGGAGCTCTCACATTTGTCTCCTCTAAATTTCAGAAGTGATCTCAAGAACTTTACTAAGTGTGCACCAAGTCAAATGCCTCAATATGAGCTCAAACATGTCTACCATATAATATGTATTAATAATCAAATTAGTCAATTAATAATCAAGACCATTTATGTGCCTTTCATCAAAGAAAGCTCCAGGGTTACATTTTCTGTAGATCAGTTCTGATTAAGGCATTCGGTACACTACTACTTCCAACAACGAATTATGTGCCTTAGTACATAAACATTGTCTTATAAAAAGTAACATTATCCTTATTTCTGCATAATTTCTCTCTCAATATAGCCT
The DNA here is from genome assembly GCF_001515645.1 of Sinocyclocheilus grahami. Taxonomy (NCBI): domain Eukaryota; kingdom Metazoa; phylum Chordata; class Actinopteri; order Cypriniformes; family Cyprinidae; genus Sinocyclocheilus; species Sinocyclocheilus grahami. Next base: position 1,112,743 of record NW_015505354.1, read on the forward strand.
TTAACTCTGAATTTATGATTATTTAGTGCCTTTCAAGTTCTTGACTTGATGCACACTTTGTAAAGTTGTTGAGATCTCTTCTAAAGCATTACAGGAGACAAATATGAGACCCTAGATTATTTAGTTAAAGAGAAAAATCTAAGCACAGTGTGTAATGTTGTTGAGATCTCTAATCTAAACTTTTGAGGAGACAAATGTGAGAGATCCAGAGTCTCTAGCTAAGGAGAAAAATCAGAGCACAGTGAGTGATTTTGTTGAGATCTCTTCTAAAACTTTAGAGACAAATACGAGAACACCAGAGTCTTTAGACTAGGAGAAATGTCTGAGCACCGTGTGTGATGTTGTTGAGATCTATTCTAAAGCTTTAAAGGAGACCATTGTGAGAGTGTTAGAGTTTTTGTCTCAGGAGACAAGTTTGAGAAGCAGGAGACTCAAGCAAAAATCTCCATTTGATCTTAAAGTAAACTCATTTCTATCTAGGAGAAATATTTGAGATGTTAAAGAGATCTCACTTTTGATTTTGCTTTCCTATGGGATACACCTCATCTAGAATAAAGACAAATAGCTTGACACATTAAATGTCATACAGTATATCTTGAAGATTAAGCTTGTTTTATTGAACAAATGTATCAGTAAAGTCATTCATCATCATCACATGCTGTAGTCACATCATCACAGTCACATGATATTCACTGATATGTTTATTTTTAGATTAGAAGCGTTCTTGTTTTATGGTATAGCCTTTGAAATTAACTTTTCGATTAATAACTTTGTTCAGTTTTAACCTCTAGAATAGGCAGAGCCTTGCTAATCAAAGGACATGTAATTTGCTGCAATCAACTTTGATCTCTGAATTAGGGCCATTATAATTCAAGCACAGAATGTTGTTTTCAGGGCTAAAATAAAATGGTGCTGGTCCCGTTCAGCTGAGGTGTAGCCGGTCAGGTGAGGTTGATTACTTTGATGTCTTGGCTATAGGCAGCGGTGGAGGCTCTGGGGTGAGGAAAGGGATGGGTTCACAGAGCACCCATCCAGCCATGGCTGCACACAGTGCTCCTGAATGATTCATGCACGGGAGAAAAATGCAAACACGCAGATTTAGCGCACATATATTTGTTCTTTTAAAAGATTGATGGCATTGAGCAGACAAAGAATGGGGTGAATAACTAATGTATGTTTTTGTTTCTTCTGAATGTGCACAGAGGCAGCTGATAATATTGTTTTTGAATGTGCTAGTGAGCATTTAACTGGCTACGGAGTTGTGTGCCAGTGTGTGTGTTGACCCTTCATGCATAATTGAGTTTTTCAGAGAACAGTTTGTAGTTGAGATTATTATATATTCATATATTTTTAGGTTAGAGATGTTTCGTGATTTGTTTCTCTGTGGACAAAAAAGAGGCCTCAGATAAAGCAGAATAATCAGCGTCTCTCTGCCTACAAAGTTTGAAGTTTGAATTTGAAGTTAAGAAAGATTACTGAAGTAAATTTGACAAGAAAATGCTATTTCAGTCTTTATACTTCAACTGGCCTATTTACATGTGGCCACCAGTTTTCTTTGACTGGATAGCTATCCGTTTGTGAAAAGATCATGTGTTGATGCCCACTGAAATGCATCTGAGACAAAATTGCAACTACAGCACACCATTACTGGAGGTGGCTTGTGATCCATTGGATGCAATTGGACAATTGTAAATGAAAAGAATATAGGTGTGAGAGCATGTGCAACCAGCTCCCGGTAGCCAGATACCACACTGCTGATATGGCCCGTTGGAGATGAGCACCTCTCTTCAGCAAACATGCCCCAAACTGATGCAAATGAAACACAGCCTTTAGGCATCAAATCTTCAATCTGCAGCGTCTTTGCATGTTCAACACACAATCATCTTCATTAAAAGTGGTGAATGCTAAATTCTTTCACTAGTGCTGATGACGCTTTCTCAACTGTTCTGGTCTTTGAACTTGAAATCAGCTGATGATAAATGTAACTCATCTGTTGATTTTGGTGACGTGAACCTGGTTAAATTTGCATGTAGCGTAGGAATTGAAGATCAGTTTTATTTTCATTTTGCAGAGACACATTTATATGACCAAGTGTAAACAAAACAGATATTAACGAATCTGACAGCTATCTGATCTGGGAAGATGCATGAAATGACAAGTGTAAATAGGCCCAACATTTCATGTTTAATTCAATGTGTTGCTTGCCATTTATTTGTAATTATCTGAGAAATGTACTAGCAATTTCCAAGTGAAAATCGTTTCTACGTCTTTTTTTGTGTACATTTATTCCCACGCTGCCATTAAAATCTTCAATGCTCTTAGTCAGCAGATACTAAACTTGTGCTGCCAGTTCCTCTAGTCTGTTCTATTGAAATAAATTGTTTTATATAAGTGCCGTGTGTCAGGATGTTTTATGTTTTAAATTGTCATGTGTTATTTTGTAGTATACCGTCAGCAGTTAAAACATTCTTCAGAATAGATTATTTTGTGTTCCATACAGTTAAACAGGTTTGGAATTACATGAGGGTGACTAAATTATGACATACTTTCCATTTTTGAGTGAATTATCCCTTCAATATGTCAACACAGAATGTCAAACATCTGTAGGTACACTCACCTGAAGATGCACTCTCCAAACCTTTGTACCACGACAGAAGACATCTTTGTAATTGCTTGGGAAGGATTCATCGAATACATTTAATTAATCAATTTAATTATGTTCAGGGCTGCAGAGGGACTCTATATCAAGAGTACACAGCCCTGAATATCACAGAGACCCCCTTATGCTCATATATAAGCTTCTGGGCGTGAAGGGACTTGGCTGGGAACATTAAGAGACAGAGATGACATGCTAGACCTGTCTGACTGCTGCTACACATTCTCATACCCTTCCACCTTGCATAGAACTCACAAACAACACGCACATGCTACTAGGGATGTGCAATAGTACATATTTTCATTGACTAGCCCATTATGTAAATAGCCATAGGACAGAAAAACTCCAAACTTACTGAGTCAGGCTGTGCAGAGTGTGTGATTCTGGGTTTTTATGCTTGTGTGGAAAGCTGGCGGTTGTCCTGGGTTTATCAGTGCATGCGCCCGGAACGTGTCACCTCACGCTGGGGTCTCCCCGCCTATAAAATATGCATCACATACAGGATAACATGGAAAGAGCGAAGCAGCACACCACACACTCAGACTGGGACAACAATTGGGCTTTGCACCATTGAGCATGAGCCCTTGCAAACACACACACACACGCATACACACAAGCACAGCAGTGAGATTATCTAAAGGGTTGGTGAGAAGGTATATTCTCGCTATCTTGATTTGTGGTATCTGTTACATTTTAGTAAACAAATATGGGGGATCATACCGTAGCAGTAACATAAGACACAACAGCACTTTAATTTGGTGATGAATGTGTAATGTGTGTGTGTGTATTTGATATGAAGGATTAAGCAAACCTTTGTTCTCATTGAGTTTCCACAGAGTTCCACAAATATGTGCGTGGCCAAGATTACAATTGCAATAACAATTGCAGTCACATTTATCTTTTTTTTCTGTGAATTTGTAGAGGTGAAATCCAGTCATATCAATAGGAATCCACGCAATCTGAAATTTTGTGTGGGGGTGAAAGATTTTCGAGTTGGTCAAGCTGTTTGGTTTGAAAGTGAAAGTGTAGTGAAGCGGTGCTTCACACGCAAACAAAGCCAAAACCTAGATATTTTAGGCAATACAGAAATCCTGGCCAGGACGCGTCCTGGGAAAATGGCACATATGGTCACCCTATCCTATTAAGAACATGCGTGTTTATGACATGCAAATTCGAACTTTTTCATCATACAGTTCTCGGAAAATAACTGTGTGGCTTTCTAGTTGTGGGAGAGACAAACTATATGAAATATGATGTGCGTTACATAATCCTCTTATTTACTCTTGAGAGTTACATTATACTGCAGCGCAGGTTACACACGTCATTATGTCATCCTTGCAACACGGTCCAGCCTGAATGACATCAGAACAGTGTTGGAGGCTGACCACACCCCCACAGACACATGACCCTTAACCCAGACGAATCTTGACCACTGCACATCAGGGACAGATGGAATGCAGTCACTCGCTGCCAGAAACTCAATAGTGTGTGTATGTGTGTGTCTGTTTGCGTCTTTGTCAGAGAGACGACGCTGGGCTGTGAGGTCACAGCTGTGAGGTCAACATGCTCTGCCTACAGCAGCTGCCTCAGGTCCCCGTGAGACTAATGGGAAAAATCAGATTGTCTCTCACAAATAAACCAAGTCAAACAGACATGTACACACATGCTTACCACAGCACGTAGACTGCACTGAGAAGGCAGCTGAATAATAAAGTTTTCTGACGTTCATCTGCCTTCAGTTCTCTCTTCTGACGTGATTTTAACCCGTCAACACCTCCTTCAGACCAGAAGGGAGCACATCATCACAGCACAGCACACGTCCACTAGGCCGCTGCAGTGACGCCCTGTAGACCACAGTCTGGGCAGCTGTCCATCTGACAACAGGAAGTCTCCTTAGCCCGAGAGTTTTCTCGTTGTTATTTTTATTTTTATTTATTAATTTTTTTCACTTTCTCTTGACAGCCATTACAAATTACCTCAGCCTGCATGAAAGCTTCAAATTTACATGTGGTTGGCTCCCATTTTGCCAAAAAATAAACAAGGTTAGATTTAGGTAACACGATTGCGAGCATGTATGTGATTCTGTATGCCTGCATATAAATGTGAACCGACTTCAAAACTAAAGTGTGTGATTTGTGCACCACTAGTATCACCAATTGGTCAGGATGCTAAAAGACCAACATCACTACAGCTACAGAGGCACAGTTTTTACACTTCTAGGGGAAATCAACTTAGAAATGCTTAATTAAGATAATCTTTGCATATGTAGCTGGGATAGAATAAATAATTACAAAACGTTATAAAAATACACACTTTTGTCTCTAAATATTTAGGCAGGATAGAACATTCAGAAATAAAAACTCCGCTACAGAGCCACAGTTTTTACAATCTTTGGGGGAAATCAACCTAAAAAATGCGCAATTGTAGTTATATTTGCATAGCTAGAATAAATAAAATAATACAAAGTAAAAAATACACAGTTTTGTACCTGCATATTTTGCTAGGATAGAAAAAGAATTACAATTAGATGCTTTATTTACATAGATTACAGAAAATTTTCATCTGGGATTGAATAAATACAATAATGAAAAGTAATTAAAAAACACTTTTTGCCTCCGCATATTTAGCTAGGATAAAAAAAAATTATACTTTATTTGCACAGATTCAAGTGTCTAAAAGCACACATTTGTACTATGTAGAATGCATAAAGTAGGTTTACGCATACACAAGACAAATAAAAACACACAGAACCATATGAGCAGACGCTCACACAAGCTTTTTTGTATCCTCAAAACATAGCCGAAAGAAAAGAAAGCCTGAAACGGGATCAGGCATGACTTTTGATTGCAAGAGAAGATTTTTTTCATACGCTATATTGTTCTGCACACAGGGACCGGGTCACTGGCCTCCTGTCGTCTGAAGGGCAGAAAACAGTGTTAAGTCTGGTTTAATTCATTTTTCGTCACAAATGAAAGAGTACTACAGTGAACTATGTGAATCTTTGCTGGACAAGAATCCTGATTATGGCACATGGTTCAACAGTGTGAGTGTGTCTTTGTACTGCTGTCTGTTAAATTTACTATCTGTGACGGTCTGCTGTCTGTGACAGTGTGGAGGAGTTTTCTAAGGAAAGGTAAAAGGTGATGCTTGTTGAAAATGCAAGTCTCAATTTGCATATGACATCTCAATTTTCATACGTATGCTATTTTATAGTATAAATAACATGAATAGTATGCTCATACTGAAAATTCCAAAAAGGAAAAGTGCACTTCTAATACATGATGTACACTCTAAAAAATAATTCAGTGGATCTGTTGCCACTACTTAATTTAATGCATTAGTGCAAGTTAAAAATTCTTGCACTTGAAAATGCAAGTTATATATATATATATATATATAATATATATATATAATTAAAAAAATATATATAAATTCTAAATAAATTGATTTTGGCCAGAAACAGACATTACATTAGTCTGTAAATGCAAATCACCCTAAAATATCTGTGACCATAAACCAGATGTTGTTATTATCCAGGTTAAAGCTAACTATAAACATGTCAACAGCTTAACTAACTTGTTCAGTAAGATTCTTTTCAAACTGTTGTTCCGCCATGACAGTTGTCGACCTGAAAGAAAGAAATGACAAGAGATCTTTGTCTAGTGCAAACAGTAAAGAAAGTTGCTAGCAACTGCAAGGTCATGGATTCGAGTCCTAGTGAATGCATGAATTAATAAAATGTATACCTTAAATGCAATGCAATTTGCATCTGGCAAAGCTTAAAATATGAAACACATTTGCACCGTATTATGTCTAGCATTTCAGAATGCAATTAATGAAATTCAACTTAGCTGAATAGATGTTTGTTTTCATATACTTAAGAACATAGTTCTTCAAGAACAAAGACATATACTTATTTAGATTCAGATATCAAATGGCCCATCGCAAAGTTTATATTTTTGATAGCAGCCTGAGTGTGATTGAAACAGGAAGCACTAGTTCCAATTCACAGCTGTGCTTCCCTGTAGGCACTTACAGCACGTTTAAGTGTCTGAGAGAGGAAGAGTGAGTGAGACAGAGAAAAAAAGAGGTGAGAAACGGTGATAGTCTTGGAGAATTGTGTGGTTCTGGATATTGCTCTGGTACTGTTCTCATATATAATAGATCAGAATCTGAGATTCTTTGTCTTAACAAATCCTCTCAAATGTACTTTTCATGTTCGGCTGTCTGCTGTAACACGTGGCCCCTGTAATACAGACATATCCTGTTACATGATACACACAGACCCAAACATACACACTCAAGACATTTAATTGTAGTTTGCAAGCCCTAGTTTTTTAGTATCACAAACAGGGGTTTTACCAGTTTTTATCACCATAGTAACATACACTACATAATTACTCTGCGTAGGGCAAGGTTTGTTCGGGGTTACAGATTTTAATTACAAAAAAATTATAATTTAACAATAGTTAATTACCATAATTAAAATATATTAATTTTTATCTTATATGTTAAATATAAGTTCTATGTTAAATATATACTGTATATATATATATGTGTGTGTGTTTATTATAAATCACTTTGTTGTATTCCTCATTTTTAAGTTTCTTTGGATAAAAGCATCTGCAAAATGAACAAATGTAAATGTACTATATATAACAAATAAACAGTATTTTATAAATATGTATCATACACAATAAATAAATACAGTGTTTATACACACACATATTATATATATATATTAAATAATTTAAATGTATAATTTATGTCAGCGTGTGTGAGTTTAACAGTAAGACGAGGATGAGAGTGTACTTGGTCATTTAAATATAGGGTTTATACACACACACATATAATTTATCATATATAAATATACAATATATAATCTATATATATATATATATATATATATATACAAACCCGATTCCAAAAAAGTTGGGACACTGTACAAATTGTGAATAAAAACAGAATGCAGTGATGTGGAAGTTTCAAATTTCAATATTTTATTCATAATACAACATAGATGACATATCAAATGTTTAAACATTTGTATCATTTTAAGGGAACAAATGTATCATTTTAAGGGAAAAATAAGTTGATTTTAAATTTCATGGCATCAACACATCTCAAAAAAGTTGGGACACTGTACAAATTGTGAATAAAAACAGAATGCAGTGATGTGGAAGTTTCAAATTTCAATATTTTATTCATAATACAACATAGATGACATATCAAATGTTTAAACATTTGTATCATTTTAAGGGAACAAATGTATCATTTTAAGGGAACAAATGTATCATTTTAAGGGAACAAATGTATCATTTTAAGGGAACAAATGTATCATTTTAAGGGAACAAATGTATCATTTTAAGGGAACAAATGTATCATTTTAAGGGAACAAATGTATCATTTTAAGGGAACAAATGTATCATTTTAAGGGAACAAATGTATCATTTTAAGGGAACAAATGTATCATTTTAAGGGAACAAATGTATCATTTTAAGGGAACAAATGTATCATTTTAAGGGAACAAATGTATCATTTTAAGGGAACAAATGTATCATTTTAAGGGAAAAATAAGTTGATTTTAAATTTCATGGCATCAACACATCTCAAAAAAGTTGGGACAGGTAGCAATAAGAAGCCGGAAAAGTTAAATGTACATATAAGGAACAGCTGGAGGACCAATTTGCAACTTATTAGGTCAACTGGCAACATGATTGGGTATAAAAAGAGCTTCTCAGAGGGGCAGTGTCTCTCAGAAGTCAAGATGGGCAGAGGATCACCAATTCCCCCAATGCTGCGGCGAAAAATAGTGGAGCAATATCAGAAAGGAGTTTCTCAGAGAAAAATTGCAAAGAGTTTGAAGTTATCATCATCTACAGTGCATAATATCATCCAAAGATTCAGAGAATCTGGAACAATCTCTGTAGATGATGATAACTTCAAACTCTTTGCAATTTTTCTCTGAGAAACTCCTTTCTGATATTGCTCCACTATTTTTCGCCGCAGCATTGGGGGAATTGGTGATCCTCTGCCCATCTTGACTTCTGAGAGACACTGCCCCTCTGAGAAGCTCTTTTTATACCCAATCATGTTGCCAGTTGGCCTAATAAGTTGCAAATTGGTCCTCCAGCTGTTCCTTATATGTACATTTAACTTTTCCGGCTTCTTATTGCTACCTGTCCCAACTTTTTTGGAATGTGTAGCTCTCATGAAATCCAAAATGAGCCAATATTTGGCATGACATTTCAAAATGTCTCACTTTCAACATTTGATAAGTTATCTATATTCTATTGTGAATAAAATATAAGTTTATGAGATTTGTAAATTATTCCATTCCTTTTTTACTCACCATTTGTACAGTGTCCCAACTTTTTTGGAATTGGGTTTGTATATATTATATTAATTATATATTTATATGTACTTGATTAATCTGCGTAATTGCCAGGTTTTGGCAATTAAAATTTTTAACACGTTTTACATATATTTTTAAATTTTTATGCATTTTTAGCATATAATATAAAATACAATATAGCAATTAAAAAAAAAATACCTCCAAATTATTGACCTTCAAGCTCAGGTGTTAAAGGCAAAGGAAGGAATAGATACTGAGTGGAAGAATCGACAAAGAATAGGTAATATAACAAACACAGATTAGAGTGTGGTTGTGAAAAAAGATGCTCATATTATATCATCCAATCCATATCCATCTTATTCTAAATGTAGGAGCGAGCCATTTTTAACACATTTAATGTGCAAGGCTTCTGGTGTCAGCCGCTTCTAGTTATTTTAACTGTATAAAAACAATCCCTTATGCTGCTTAATATTGCCAACTGGTATTTGTTATATTATTTTAATTTAATCATGAACACACTGGTTTGTAGTGCAAAAAATTCTATTTACTGCACTTTGTTATTCTTCTATAGTTATTATTTATTTCAAAAGTCTCACACATTCACAGAAAATAGCTCACTTCCGCATAAGCGGGGCTGACACGGGTCATACTCTCCTGCTACCACACATACTCCCCATCCCTGGCTCAGGTGCTGATGTTCTTGTTGGTTTGCCACGGATGAGTTTCAGAGTTTGCAAGTGTACTCCAGTGTTCTCTCCCAGTGTAAAAATACTGCCCATATGATGGCATGCGCGTGGCATGGTGCTGATGACACAAGTAACGCCTCCAAATAGCTCCGCCAAACCTAAAAATAGCCTCCCTCTGAATGCAGCCAGCCACAAATACAGAGCAGCACTATCGTTTTACTCACCCTGAAAGAGAGAGAGAGCCTGTCTCTTGCTTAACAGTTTCATTATGTGAGGAGTGCGTCACTATGAGGTGGAAAAAGAGGGAAAAAATTAAAGAAAGGAAGGAAAGAAAGAGTGAGGCCGTAGTTGGCAGGGGAAAACGGTTACCAGAGGGGATTATGGGGTTCGGTAAACAAGAGGCCTGTATGTATGCGTGTTTTGGATCTTCGTGTTGGGTTATGTAATGAGATGCATGCAAGTTTGTCTTGAAAACGAATAACACAGGGGGGTGAAAGAGGGGTGTAACATTTCAAGTAAACTTTTACGTATTGAGACAGGTGGCAATGTAAAACAAATGTAATTGTGCATTTGTGCAATGCTGCACAGCCTTGCGTTTGTCGAGCTCTTCCCCTCTCTTATATCACACAACTCAAACCACTTCCTCCTCTTATGACATCATCATGATGGCCCACTGCCCCTGATGCTCTCACCACAGTGGTGACTCCACGCTAGGCCTCTTTCCACTCCTCCGCTCTGGCCCGTTTGCACACACACACACACACACACACACACACACACACACACACACACACCGGGAACCGTGTGACGCAGCCAGACTGGGTCGGGCTCCTGTGGCCTGGTTCTCAGAGGCAGCACTGACTGGACTCTTTGTCTCAGCGGCGGAGTTAAAAATAAAACCCGAGAAAGAGATTGGCTAGCATTATACCAGTGTTAGTGATATGTTTCACAGATGTCTGGGGAATATAGACCCCTCTTACACACTCACACACCTCTCTTGAGGGCTGAACTCACCATGAACTTGGATGTGAAACACATCCCAAAGCAATGGCCTGCAGTGTTTTCTGGCCCGGGCAGGAGCGTCCACAAAACCGCCACCTCATGACGGAACACTTGTGTCATATTGCGTAACTCAAACACACATGCAAATTCAATATACGTCCATGTAAAAGATGCAGCTCTCATACAGCTGTAATGGTAAATATGATTCGTCTTTTCCTTCAGATTAGTAAGAAAAAAAATTGAGGCCATTTTATAAATATTATGAAATGTAAAACTCACAGATAACTTTTAACCCAACACTACCTTGTTCTCTCAAGTGTGCAGCGATTCTGAACACACCACTTCAGAGCCCTTTTTCCCCCACAAATATATTATGTTCCACATATTATAAAAAAACAAAAGCCAAAAAAGTTAAATAAAATGTTGCATTTCTCAGATAAGAATGTACTATTGCATAGCAGTTTGAAAAAAATATATTTTAGAACTTTTTGTCTTTACTTTTTGAGAGTGATGGGAAATCAATAAAAAATGTAATAAATATGAATGAAAAAATATAATAAATACAAATATTAATAAAAACATGTAACTTTTTTATTAAGCATTTATTTTGCATTTACAAATCACTTTTCTTTATCTGTACAAATGCATAAAGAAATGGCCAATGGCTTTAAATTAAGTAGTTGTTTTCAAAAATTTTGTAAAATATTATTTTGTTGTTACATTAAAAGTATTACATTTAACTCAAATTGTAAACAATTTAATGCTTTAAATATGAAATATTTGATAACATTTAAAATGAAATATTCCTTGACTTTAAAAGAGTGAGTGAGGTTAACAGTAAGACGAGGATGAGAGAGTGCTTGGTAATTTAAAGCTGCTGCCTTTATGTGTGTGTGTGTGTGTGTGTGTGTGTGTGTCAGTGAGAGATGCTATGGGGTCACCTCATACCCCCGAGGCAGGGCAAACCCTTGGCACATTCTGTGAGTACTGGACTCAAGAAACAGTCACAAGGGATCCCTCTCGCCAAAGTATACACACACCCTCACACACCCTAGGATGCCATAGAAGAATTTGTCAGCTTGCTGGATGAGCTGGGTGGGGTAGGGGGATCTTAAACTACACCCCGCCCCTCCTCCCAACCCAAAGAGGAATCAGGTGGTGCGACGACACACAGTGTGATGGAAAGAGAGCCAGATATATCAGCAGGCGAGCTATTAATGTCTCACAGACACAAAAACGTAACACAGGGGTACAGTTACAGTGCATTATATGGAGATGATGCTCTTAGACTCTCTGGCTGTATAACAACTGAGAGGCTGTCAATGGAAAGTGTTTTTTCCCTTTCTTTGTATGTGAAAGTTTAAGTCATAAGCCAAAATGACCTGAATATAATCTTTTAGTTCCTCTGTACCTTTAGAATAAATGCTAAACAGTATTGTTGTTGTTAACTTTTTATGTATTTCATGAATGAATTTAGTTTTTGTTAATGGAAATAAATCTGAAACTAAATATAAATATTAGATTAATATTAGCAGGAAAATTAGAAATGGTAATGCCAAACCGACATTTGTTTTGTGCTAATACTTTTATCCTTTAGATAGTATTTTCAGTAATGTGATGTGCAATTGTTATCTTATCTGCTCGGTAGATTGATATATGCTTCATATAGTACATTTCTGACACACATGAAACCTTACCTGCCCTAAATGAAATGTTTTTGTGTGGTTTGGCCTTGAGTTTATGCCCTAAACATGCCCTCATTATGGGTTGGGTCTGTGAGGCGTCATCTCAGCACAAACATATTCTATGTTTCTCTTTCACTACATACAGACTAATGCCACATGCCTGTGTAAGCAGGACACAAAAAAGAAACTGAAGTAAATAACCAATGTACACACAACAAATTAATTGCTTTGCATCCTTCCCCCATACATTTCTGGCAAATTTTCTCTCCTTCTCTCATATGTACACAAATACACCCTTGTGTGTGCCTGTTGCTGTTACACCAATAAAAAGAAAGAAAGAAAGAAAGAAAGAAAGAAAGCTCTTTAACTAATTCTGGGACAGTCATGGACAGACATAACGAAAGACAGACAGATAGATAGAACACCAGACATATATAATGTATAACAACAGACAGATGGATAGATAGAACAACATACAGAAAGAACAACTGACAGACAGATAGACAGACATACACTCTAAAAAAAAGGCACAAAAGTTGTCACTGGGGCGGTACCTTTTCAAAAGGCACACCTTTGTACCTAAAGAGTCCATATTGGCATATTGGTACCTTAAAGGTACATATTAGTACCTAAAGTGTACATATTAGTATACTTAAATGGTACAAAAGTGTATCTTTTGAAAAGGTACCGCCCCAGTGACAGCTTTTGTACCTGATTGGAGTGTAGAGACAGAACGAGAGACAGACAGACAGACAGATGACAGACAGACAGACAGACAGATAGATAGATAGATAGATAGATAGATAGATAGATAGATAGATAGATAGATAGGCAGACAGGCAGACAGGCAGACAGTTGACAGACAGACAGACTGACAGACAGACAGACTGACAGATATCATTGCGTATGCATGTGCACAAGCTTTTTGAACTAGATATAAATATGTTATTGCTCAGCCAGTACAGTTCACTCAGAGTAGCAGCAGTGCAAGGATTTGTGGATTCGGTGCTGAAAGACCAGAAAAAAAGGTCTCTTCCTGGCAGGGTAAATCTTCCTGTGGAATTCAGACTACTCTGTTAGCTGTTCCTTATCAGAAAGAACCTCCTACGTCCCTAATACATCACCACAATCACTCCGTTCCTCACGTGGAATGTTACATATTCCAAATTCCTCACACATTGTTGAACGCTTCTCATTTCAGAAAGCATCGGCAGGCATGGTTACCGCATCAGCATCACGTGAAGCACTGAAGAATCAGGAAGTCTCAGCTGAGAATCTGAAAAGTACTACAGCAGGAATTCCCTCTGCACTCACAATTGGGACAACTCCCACACAGACAGACACTGCTCCTCTGGTTGGCTCTCCTAGTCAACCAGACCTAGTACGGTATGGGGAGTGAATGCACTTTGCAAATAAAACCCAAAATGATAAAGATCCCAGCCTTGATGTGTATGAGGTTAAAGCCATTCCTTCTGAAGTTTGCTGTAGCGAGGCGTCTGAACATGCCTGAGGAGTGAGAGTCACAACAGATTAAACCTGTTACACAATAAACAATAAAATGACCACAGCGTTCTCATATCATCAAGATTAGGAACTCTCTCACTGATATTACTCAGGCTGATGGAAGCTCCTGCTGCTCTCCCTCATATGGGCATTAGTGGTTTGCGTCCGTCAGCCAAAACACTGTTAATGTATTGTATCATTAGACATGGAAATTCAGCTACAGACACATGAGATCAAAAAAGTGCCTTAAACAGAGCTGACAGTTTATTTGATGATCTTCCTAACTATGTATCTAGCTAGCAATGTGATTGTCTTACTGTATTACTTACTGTTATAACCAGTAAACTTCAAAGTTAAAACTAGTCTAAACTTTTTGACAAGGCTTTGTCAAGCCAACATTAGTTTATCATGACACACTTTACCGATCTAGTACAAACATAAGGTGGTAAGCCCACTGGTTCAGTCAACCTCCCAGCTGAATTCTGCCTCAAATTGTTCATATATTTCACATATTAATCAGAACACACACTAACGGAAGGAAACCACACGCCAACACAAGAGACATAAGACAGCACTTATTTTATGTTTCAGTGCAGAATGACTGTATGCATAGGAATAGTGAGAAAAAACTCATTGCATGGCTTTCTAAAAATGGACTAAAACCAAAACACATCAAACCCATGACTTGAAACTGTATCCCATATAAAGTATAGTTAAGATATGAAGCATATTAAAAACTTGAATATACTGTAAGTTCCAATATGAGTACAGCAGTGATATTGAGCTTGAGGGCTGGCGTCTCTGGAGTGCTTTGGTTCATTAAAAGCCATATTGGCCTAGAGAGGCTGAACACAAAATAGCTTAAGATTTCTATCATACTGTCAGTCAAAGCAGTAACTACGAACAATTGATGGCCCACTGAACACAGGTGTGTGTGTGTGTGTGTGTGTGTGTGTGCATAGGCATGAGTGAAGGCAGGAGAAAAGCCCTAGGCTTTACAGAGATGAACAAAGACATCAGGGAGCAATCCGTAACACAGCACTGCTGCAGGGACACACACGCACACATGTAACACAAGGTACGTAGACAGTCGTGCAGCTGTCAAAAGCCAGCGCATTCCAGTCATCAGGCTGTGCTTTGTCTCTCTCCCTCTCTCGTCGTTTCTCTATGCCTGGCTAAATTGGAAGGTACAATCCTTGAATGCTCAAACTATGAAAGCACCAAGGAACTGGTTTTGTAATTGATATGGGTGTTGTTTCTAACAAACAATCTGAAAGATTACTGTTTAAGGGTATTGGATGTTTCTTTGCTGCTAACAGGCACTTGCAGAAGTTACATTGGTAACTTTTTATTGTAAGGTTCAATTAGTTAAAATGCTTAAATACTATAAATAAACTGTTAATTTGTGATACCCAATGAATTAACTAATGTTAATAAATCACATTTTTTGTCTTCCTTTCAGTCCTGCTTTAGAGTACATTTGTTTCACACACAGTTCCGTTATTAATAACAGTGATTCACGGCAGTGACTCTTGTAAATATTTAGGATTCAAAACCAGCTTTTGAGAGTGAGTTCAGTTAACCCATGCTGTGTAAACGGAACCGCATTGCACTAGTTTTTTCATTCAGTCAGTGTAAAAGGGGATTCTAAATTGCACATGCTCTTTTCTCCTGAGTGTGTTGCATTGTTTTATGTGGGGTTTCAGTAACTCACAAAGGCAGAGAAATGAAGTGTGTGACATCCGAAGGTTAAAACTTGGATTGAAAGATTTGTATATTAATTAACATTGTGTCAATTTTGATATTACTTTTCAGTGTTTTGGATGTTGTCAACTTTGATATTTACTTTCATCACTGTTAGTATGGTTACGGCCGTTATTTAAGGTTATCACGAGAGTGGCAAAAATAGCTTGACTTTACTTATTTGTTTGTAAAAGAACAGTATTCAGTGCACTCCTGTAAAATGCTTCTGAACGGTCAAACCTGTCAATAAATATCGTCAACACTAACTTTGTGAACAAAACTAATGCTGATAGTTTGTTGCTTAAAATTAAACATTTTTGATATGAAACTGATTGAAATTTTTAAATGTTAAAGTTTAGTTAAAATTCTAAAATTACCAAAGGATAATGTATAAAAAAAAATTATTTTAACATTTCAAGTTGCTGACTGCAAGAACAGCTATTGACAAAATGAACTGTGCTTCTCTTTATGTTTGTTTATATGTGTAATTGGCCCTTAAACACTCCCAGAAGTTGTCTGTCCGATCATCATGTTTGACCCGGTGGCACTGCGCTCTTTCTGCCAACTAAACATATTCTCATTACAGCCACATCACTGCACACACACACACACACACACACACACTTTGAGCAGTAGTGCACACTCTTATACTCTTATACCTCAAACATAAACTGGCACAGATGTGGAAACACAAACAAACCTTTATTTAAACAAACAGATTTCAAACACACATACAATAATCAAAACACCATGTACATACATTTAAACACAAACACACACTCACACATATACACAAAAAGACACATTCTCTGGCTCCCAGCAGTGTTATAATGAGAGTGTTGGCAAGGGCATATGACTATGCTGGATTAATCCAGATGAAGTGCTGATTATTTAAATGAGTTTTACTCATCTTTTAATGTCTGACTAATTCTGCTGACTCAGGGCTGTTGACCTTGAACAAGGTATGTATGCATTTGTCCAGTTGTATGTAAGCGTGCCAAAGATAAACTCACTTTGTAAAAAAACAAGGATTCCTCAGTAGTTCTTTATAGAACTGCCTACCAAGAACCGATTTTTATGAACAGTTTTTGAGTTCTTCTTGATGATCTTGAGATCCTTTTGATGTCCATAATATGTCCTTTAGATCTGTGTATGATCTGTTAACAGAGGAAAAGCAAAAGCATTTTTGGTCTTTAAAGCACTAACGTTCTCTTGAATCTAAAACCTAAATCTAAAATCCTTTATTACCACAGTGCGTCCACGTAACTTTTGTACTGCTTGTTTGAAAGATTTTATAGACAATTGAGAGTCTCACATGGATATATGGACAAAAGTTTTAAATCATGAGATCTAAATAAAAAAAAAGAAAAGCTGATATTGGTTGTATTAACGCGATTTCTAAGTTACGGACACCTGACCACTTGAAAAATGATTCATATATTAAAACATTTTCTTTCTTTTGTTCGATTAGCCTGGAACTTGATTACAAAAGTTAGCTAGAAGTAAATTCATTATAAATAAATAAAATAAAAGGAAAAATACAGTTTCAGTTACTTTTCAAATAATAACTTGTGCAATATTAAACAGTTTAGGGAGGGCACAAATTAAAAAGTTTAGGCAGGGCACATAAATAGAGAAGTTCTGGCAAATTTAGTGAAAAAAAAGTTTAAAGGCATTATATCAATTAAAACTAAATTGTAAAAGAAAGAAAAAACATTTAAAAATCATTTTACGAGACAAAAAAGTTCACCTAAATGAAAAATTTTACTTAGATTAGGATGGGCTGACCATCCCATCTTATTCCATTCTTCTCTTTGGGGTCCTTTTTCCACATCCCGAATTTTGAAGAGAAATGGATTATGAATGCAAAGCAGCCTGGACCAAAAGGAAAAATAATCTCTAAATCAGGTGTTTGTTTACACACAATCACAAATGCGTACACACAACGCACAGAACGCAGTGTGATATTTTCATTTACCCATCACTACTGCATATTCCAAACACTTACACAGTCACAACAAAACCCTCTAATGTGCTTTCTTGAAGGTCTCAGGACGTTATACAATGAAGCTGGGTGGGCTGACTGCATGTTGGAGACAGTCATTATTGGAAAGAGGGATAGAGATGACTCTGTGTGTGTGTGTATGCCAAGTGAGGGGGGCATTTCCCTAAGGGGGAACGTGCCACTTGGATCGGTAAATCACCATCGGACCCCCACTCTACTCTCCTCCCCCACTTCAGACTGTGAGCCTGTCAGAACCGATCACCTCATGCAGTCTCCTCAGGGATAGAGAGAGAGACAGAGACAGGCTGAGAGAGAAACTTACTGGGGGATTTTTATTATTATGAAATATATACGAATAGCTTCAATATTTCCATCTTAAAGCTTTCCATAACCTGTTGCGCACTAGACGATAAACACTTTTTTTCTTTGTTTTTAATCATCACTAAATGCTAAAAATAATAAAATACGTTTCATTACAGAAGTTCTATTACCTCACACTGGACAAAAATAACTATAATCCACACAGAAAGTCATTTTGAAATGTATTTCTGATAAAAAAAGCCGAACAGTCTGAAGATTGTGGAGGAGGGAGAGAGGTAAGAAGTGTGTCTTATTAATTTATGTGCTGCTGGGCTGGTCTAATGAGATTACAAGCAGAGATGGTAAGGAGACAGAGCCACTCTATTAAAGCTCTGAGTCTGACTAGGAGGAGAACCCAGAGCCCCGGGCCCCTTCCCAGCTACACTGCTCTGATACAGGGGCCCCAAACCTTAAACCCAGGGCCACTGTGGCTTATCACATACACACAGACCTGCATGAGTCAATGGCTATTTAAAACAGATTTGATATTATTTATAAAAAAGCTAATTACAATTATTAGACACTAAAATTTGTAACATGTTCTTAATCTATTATTTTATTGTTATTCTCAAAAGTAGGTTTTACTAGATTTAGTTCTGGGAATAATTAAGTTAACATAAAACTTTTTTTTTTGCATCATATTTTCACTAAGACATAATTTAGTATGTTTCTTAAGGTGTTTTCCTTGTAAAGACTATTGGTGATTTAAGGTTTTACTGTTCTTGTGGGAGCATTTAGGCCTAGTTCTCACAATGCAGACAAAGCATGATCCACACACACGAGACAAAAAGTGTCAGAGCCATGGTGCTGTGGGTAGTACATTAGTACTCTCTAATAAATGGCAAGTAAATAAATAAATAAAATTAGAGTAGGGATAGAGTTTGATGGAATAATTGAGTAATAAAGTAAAGGGTCATGAGACATTAAATAATTTTATATACAGTACTGTTCAAAATGTTGGGTTGGTAAGATTTTTTGTTTGTTTTTTGAAAGAAGTCTCTTATGGTCACCTGCTGCATTTATTTGATCACAAATACAATAAAAATAACAGTATTCTAAAATATTTGGATAATTTCAAATAATAATTTTTTTATTTGTATATATTTTATAACGCAATTTCTTTCTGTGGTGGCAAAGCTGAATGTTCAGCAGTCATTGCTCCAGTCTTCAGTGTCACATGATCCTCCATTCTAATATGTGGATTTGGTGCTCAAGAAACATATTATTATCTTATATTAAAAACAGTTGTGATGCTTGATATTTTTATGGAAACCATGATCTCAGATGAAAAAAACTGTATTTATTTTAAAATCAAAATCTTTTGTAACATTAGAAATGTCTTTACTGTCATATTAATCATTTAGGAGCTCTGGGTTCTATATTTTTATATATATATATTTATTATATAGCTTATATGATAACAACGATATTAGCCTAGTCACGTAACACAACCGGAAGCTCTGAACAGATTTACGGGGATCTATCCAACTCCTTCCTCAGCATTTGCCCTCTCAGTTTGCTCTCTTCTTTTCCATACTGTCTTTCCAATCTCAAATCCCTTCTTATGAGGTGTCCGCGTTTAGACTCAAATGTGCATATATGCGGGGAAAGACTCTTAAGACGGTCTTACGAGTTAGTGTGTCATGGTGTGACGTGTGCGAGGATCAAGGCTCTTAGGGCAGTCCTGGCTAAACTAGTTAAACTTTTCCAGCTGCGGCTTCCCCCGCTCCTGTTGCCTCATGGCTTTTCCCTAACTCAGTGTATTGGGCCGTGCCACAAATAGCTACGAGGAGGGATGAGTACGTTTCTGAGGATGGTTAATAGGCTTAATGGGGTAGCCTGACCTAACGAGATCACCATCAGTGTGTTTGTGAGTGTGCTTGAGCATATCTAGATTCATGGCTATGGCTGTTAAGTTGAAAGTAAATGATACACACAGGTGGTATATGTGGTTTACGAGTGAAATAAGGTTACAAACAGACCGAGCTGTTAGCGTACTAAATATTAAACCATGGTGGGTTGGTTTCTTGTTTTAAGCATGAATTTCACTCAATTTTATATATATAGATTTAAAAACAAAAAAGTAAGAAAAAATAAACTCACAATAAAATTCAAGACATATTCTTCTTCTCTATATATTTATATATGTTGCTTCTCAATAAAATGCATCTTGTTTTAAGAATGTTTAGTTATTTTTACTGGAAAACAAGACAAAATAATTACTAATACTAACCCACTAATAATTGTGAGAATTATTTGAATTATTTTATTTATTATTCTTAATGAGTGACCACCTACCCAAGGTTAGTTATTTTGCATAAGACACTAAAATTTACTTTTTTTTACTGAGATAGATAGATAGATAGAGAAATTTACTGATGAATCATTATTAGTTCTTGAAAATGTTTGTCACACACAAATAGTTACATATGTACAGTTAGTGAATGAGAGCCAGAAAATGTTTTTTTTTTGCAATGTAATATACTGTAGGTGTATGTGTGTGTGTGTGTGTGTGTGTGTGTGTGTGTGTGAATTATGTGCATCATAATCCTGAATGGAATTCCCTCGTCAGTGAGATGGTGTGTACAGTCAGCTCTGTGTAATCGTAATCCAGACTCCACATCAGAACGCACAATGTGTCCCCCATGTCGTCACTCCATGTTGACAGGATTACCTCCTCTTTATTCCTCCTGCTGACCAAGAATTCCATCAGCAGCTCACCTGTCACATGCGCATGCACAAACACACACATTCACCACGAGATTTTAGCAGGTGCAATTCCTTCATCCTTGAGTGTAAATACTGTTGAACATTCTGATAAAATATGTCAAAAGTGGTATTTGTGTAATCAGTGTGTAACTTCCCCTGACCTGATTTATTTTATATAAACTGGGTTACGGAACATTCTTTTTTTCCCCCACAGTCTGGCTGCAGTTACCAAACTCTGGTGAACGTCTGCTGTGTGAACTCTGACTATATCTCAAGTAATAGATCAGTCACACTGGGCCTGAATGGGTCTCTTTGTCTCCCTGTACTTCTACGACCGGAAACACACACACGCACGCATGTACATGCTGCATTCTGAGAAGTTTTGCGTAAGAATGCACAGGCTACCCAGCATTGGTCACGCTGTTGCTTTAGGACTGAATCGTCAGCAAATGCTCGATTGTCTTTGGGCAAGAAATCAGAACGCGGTACACTAGAAATAAAATCATCCCAGAGTGCAGTCTCACTTTTGCTTTTACCTTGTCTGTCCTCATCTCGTGCTCGTGCTCTCTCTCTTTCTCTTTCCTCAAGATATACCCACAGGAGGTATGAAGACAATGCTGACTCTCATACTCCCTTCAGCGCAGAACACTAGAGGCAATAAACTTTTAATTTGATGTCCGTGTTTCTGTCTCTACTTCTTTTCAAAATCACTAATTTTTCATTTGTGCTTGTGTCAAACTTGCTGCTGCCAGCGTGCCGACAGTGTGTGTGTGTGTGTGTGTGTGTGTGTGTGTGTATTTGGGCAGTCTGCTAGTTCAGATCTATCATCTATCTTCAAGGGAACTGTGAATAAAATCCATAACTTTCATTGACATTTCTGTGGCGGGAGCAGAAATATCTGGATTTCCACAGCGAAAAGAAGCATTGAAGGATAAATGTTATTGGAAAGTACACTTTTCTCCTATACTTAACCTAAAATTGTAATTTAACGTCAGTAGTGACATATTTTCTTCTGTACTGTGTTTTATATCCTAGTGAAACAGATTATCGAAAAAAAATCATTTATGTGGACAAAACAATTGGAGAAATCCAGCATATGTCGAGTTATGATGTTGATTAAAAATTACAAGCTCAAAAAATTTAAAATTAAAATTAAAATTAAAGGGGTCATATGACGTTGCTAAAAAAGAACATTATTTAGTGTATTTAGTGTAATGAAATGTGTTTATGCGGTTTAAGGTTAAAAAAACATTGTTTTCCACATACTGTACATTATTGTTTCTCCTCTATGCCCCACCTTTCTGAAACGCATTGATTTTTACAAAGCTCATCGGTCTGAAAAGCGAGGTGTGCTCTGATTGGCCAGCTATCTAGTGCGTTGTGATTGGCTGAATACCTCAAGCGTGTGACGGAAATGTTCCGCCCCTCACCATACAAAACCAATAAAACCCATTACAAACAAGGCATTTGTAGCATCCAGTGGGGACATAATAACGGATTATAATGACTTATACTGTCTTTTTAAATGCCGCGTAAACATAAAACCATGTCTGCATTTGTGAACGGAGAAATGACAAAAAACAAGTGCTACTCTGCACTGCCCAAAACTCGCGTTTGAATCATCAGTGGCAAATTCTTTAAATATGAAAACGTACTTACAGGCTGTGAGTCAGCATTATTTGTCAGAAAACCGGCATTGTAGGCTACTCTCCCAGGAAACAGTCCTCGTCCTCCGTAAAATGTGTTGCACACACACGAATATATGGGTTAAACTGTTCTGGAACAGTGTTGTAAATATAACTTAACCACTGATTATTAGTCGTGTCCTCTTTTGGAAGGCCAAACAAAGTAGTTTCGCTTTCACAATGAAACACACAGCGTCTTCACGACATGGCGGCAACAACAATACTACAGCGAGAATAAAAGTTACACCTTCTTTCTTTGCGTGAACATTTGGGCGGTGTTATGCAGATCTTCCCACATCATGACGTAGACATGTGGGGGTGTGTTTAAATGAGGCGTTTTAGGAGGGCGTGGACCAGTCTTAACTTTTATAAAGAATATCTCTTTGGATCTGAGACTTTAGTCTTTGCAACTTTAGGGATCTTATCTATTCACAAACAGCTTGCAACACTCCAAAGAGAAAGGAAAACTTGAAATCGCATCATATGACCCCTTTGAAACAAATAAAAATTAAATTATTATTGGTTATTTAGCTATTTTTGAATAAATAATTATTATAAACTATGCAAATACACAGCAATGCCTTTTATGTGAGTGAATGTGGTTGTGAGTGTGACGCCCACATCTCAAAATCCAGTCAACAACCGATAGATAGAACCAAGTCTTCACCTTACATTTTTTCTTCTTTTTTGATAATCCGTTACATTTGAATGTGTCACAATACAGAAGAAAAAAAACTGTCTCTACTTCAATCTCATTGTGACTTCAAGCAGTCAAAAGAAGAGTGTCAGTTGTATTTAACCCCTTTCAAAAGCTGCTGAGAACAGGTGTAGCCATCAGTTCTTTCAGCTCCAGAATGCACTACGACTTCATAAAAAAATACCCAGACTAAAAAGGAATTTAATTTGCACCTGCGTCACTTCTGCTATAACATTCTTAGAGTTTTTCTTATCTGTTCTGTCTGGCATTTGGGAAAAGGTCAGAAAAGAATGCACTCTGTACATTGCAAGACTGTTCTGCACAAGCCCAATAACAGCGTTACTCCCCAGCTTTGTGTCGCTGCATCCTGCATTTAACTAACATTGGACCATTTCAATGCACAATGGAACAAGGCTGTTTTAGGAGTGGAGAATGTGAGTGTGTGCTGCTAGTTTTCATGTTCTGTATACATGAAAGACATAAACTGGCCTCCATGACAACAAATAAACAACTTGGACAATTTCCACAGCATCTGCTGCACTTTTATTAATTAGCGTATACGTGAATTTTGTGTGTGTGTGTGTGTGTGTGTGTGTGTGTGTGTGTTTGTCAATGGGGTCTCGCTGACTTCATTCAGTGGGACTTTGTGAATTTGTTAGTCATAATTCTGACGAAGAGTGTCTTTCCACCGGAACAAACGACACGAGGAACAAAAAGAATAGAACTGTCCTCCTTTTTTCTACAGCTAGTTCTTATACAAACGCACACACAAACTATTCTGCATAAAACCCAGTTTTTGGACCATTTTGCTCAATATGAACATTTTACATTTTTCAACAGTTCAGCTGTAAAAAAAAAAAATTTTTTGTGGGCTCAAATGTGTTGTTAAATAAATCGGAGGTCTAATGCCGACACTAACACAAGTGAGACTTATGTGTCTATGATTTTTAATCTCTTTGGGACTCTATATCTTCAAGCATGCTTGTATGTGAAGAGTGATAGCGCTGTACTGGAATATTCTTCTTGACACATAGATTAAACATTTATCATTTTCATTGCCCATGCAGATGTATGCCAGGACAAATATTAGGACTTGCCATTTACACATACTAACAGCACATCTAGGTCAGGTTACTGCAATAACATGAGAGCATTTTTACTGTAACCACTGACCTATGTTGTTGGAGGCTGTCCTAAATAATGCATAGTAATGGCAGATGTTCCACGGACTAAGACTCCTATCGATCATAGCAGAGTCTGTTAATCTTATTTGATCATAGTAAGTAAAATAAATCTTAGTTGTGAATGTGGCTTAGCAATCTCTATTCAACGTGATGCAATACAAAGATAATTCATCTACTGTGAGTGAATGTTAAGAAATCTTTGAGTTGTTCTCACAGGATGTAAACACAAACAAAAACTCCAAGACCAGCAAAGTCTGGGGTCGGTAAGATCTTTTAATGTTTTTGAAGAAAGGCTCTTATGCATACCTATGCTGCATTTATTTGATCAAAATGCAGTGAAACAGTAATAATGTGAAATATTACAATTTAAAATAACCATTTTCTATTCTAATATATTTTTAAATGTAATTTATTCCTTAATGGTCAAGTTGAATTTTCAGCAGCCATTACTCCAGTCTCCAGTGTCACATGATCCTTCAGAAATTATTATAATATGCTGATTTGTGCTCAAGAAACATTTCTTATTACTATCAATGTTGAAAACAGTTGAGCAGCCTCATACATGTTTATGACGACATCTGGATTCTGTATTGAGCAAATAAGTACGACGAAAAGGGCATTTATGCTGTTTCAAGCAGATTTTGAATTACGTGGCCTGCAGTGAGTTTTCCTGTGAATTTGCACAGTCAAGTGTGTGAGGGGAGAAAGTGAAATATTTCAGGGTAGATGCAGATCCGTCTGTGGTTTTCTCACAGAGCTACAAAGCCAAGTAGTGCAATACATATCCTCTTACTGCCACACACACAAACTCACGTCACTAGGAACAGGGTGCCTTGTTACACAAGCCCCCATTGGAAACAGGATGCTGCCTTATCACACACATAGACCCAATAAGTAAACACACTAACCAACAAATTTAGAAGTCTGTATCTAAACCCTGTCACCGCATTTGAGAGAGCGTGTCGACGAATGTGTTAAAAGTTAACACTGAGAGCTGTTATTCACAAAATTAATCAGCAGAGAGGAAAAAGGAGAAGGAAACATTGTGGTTGAGCATGCACGTACACATTAACGCACTCTTCCATACACACATATACATAGCTCAGTCAGCGTAAACAACATTTCATTCATAAAAAAGCAGCTCAGTCACCGCCCATACATGGACTGTCATCATCGAGTCATGTGACCTTAAACCGCACAGTGCAGAAACAGAGCGACATATGCCCTGAAAGGGAAAGGAGTAAGAATAGAAAACTGGAGAGAAAGAGAAAACTAGAGAGATGAGGATGTTAACGGTTCTCTCGTCATCGCTGGTTGCAGTTCCTTGGTCGGTGAATGTAGGAAATACCACAAAAACGTCACGTGGACAGAGTTCACTTTCCATTGTGCGCAACCCACCCCCTCACACACGCTCATACACACATACACATTTGGCAATTTTACACTAGAGTCACCAGCTGCCTTTTTCTCCACCCACGAATTTCACCATTGCAACAAACAACTTTCCATGTTTCGCACAAACACTTACAGCATGACAGCTGCATCCATGATGGCCTGCACATCACAAAAGACTGCGTTTGTGTGTGTGTGTGTTTGTGAGAGAGAGAGATTCACAATTCGTGTCAGATAGGCTATTGTTTCTTTGGTCTATATTCAGTTCTACGTTTATTTTTGTGACAGAGGAACTAAAGGCATTTATTCTTGGCAAGTTGACGCATAACGTGACCATTGACTTTTTTCTATATCAAAATCAAGATTTTAGAGTCACATGTATAAGGGGAAGTGTATATCTTAGGTCCTGTAACAATAAATTTGCAGTTGGTCACAATTTTATTTACCTCTTGGCTTCACTAGTTCATTTTAAATGGTCACAAGCGGGACAACTTAATTTCTATAAGTACAATTATTCCATGCAGTCTCTAAATCAATATTATGTCATAAAAACTGCATCTATTATTACCTGTTTTAAAAATAGTTTTAGATAGACTATAGCTTGTCGCATTGAAGGATGTAATGTATTTTTTAATTAATATAACATATTTTATTAAAATCTATAATAATTGATTATACACGCACTTCAGTTTCTCTCTATATAGAATGTAGTATACATATACAAACACACACACATATATCTGACAGTACATGTTCTTTTCATTGTTTGTGATACAACTTCCCAGACAGTGTCTGTGTTTGAGTGAAACAGAGATATTTCAGTTCCATTGTAAATTGTGATAGAGAGTGAAAATGCGTAGGTAACCTGCAGGTGCGTGGGTGTGTCACCAGAGACTCATGACCAACTTCCTCTTTCTACAGGTATACACTAGTCACATGGGAGGCTGGGAAGAGGTTAGTCAGGCGCTCAACCAGACTGAGGTAGGCTACGTGTGACTTCCATAAAAGGACATCTAACTGGCATTAAAAAACACATGCACAACATCTTGATTCGGAAAACAATTTAACTAATTGTCAGTTATTGTTTAATTACAATTATGGAACAGACTCGGACATTACAAACAGCATAACCTACCAGCAGTGTTGGGGGTAATGCATTACAAGTAACGCGAGTTACGTAATCAGATTACTTTTTTTTCAAGTAACTAGTAAAGTAAAGTAACGCATTACATTTTAATTTACAATAAAATATCTGAGTTACTTTTTCAAATAAGTAATTATTTCAAATAATTCACTGACTGACAGCTCTCCTGTCCCCATGTTGAGAGAAATCGGGAGTAAGTGCAGAGGCGCTGTGTGAACATGATGTAACTGTAGTTCTATAGACTAAATGTGAACATGCATTTACTCATCTCACTTGCACAAAAACAGATTCAGTATTCCTTTAAGATGAATGAAAACAGTGCAATGCAAACCTGCAATAATTAAATGTATTAAATAACACAAATATCTTTTATGCATTTAATCCCATTTTATTAATCAATATCTTTGCTGCCGACCTTCGATGATCCAATTCAGCCATATTAATAAGCAAAAATGACTTAAAATAAACATGACATTTGTTTTTTTTTCTTTTTGTTTCATTGCTGAAGAGTGTTGAACTTTCTTCCCCTGCATTCTATGCTTCATGCAATCCAGAATTTATATTAAAAACAAATGAGCAAGCCCAGCCCAGATGAGAAAAAGTAATGCAAAAGTAACGTAACGCATTACTTTCCATAAAAAGTAACGCAATTAGTTACTTTTTTAGGGAGTAACGCAATATTGTAATGCATTACTTTTAAAAGTAACTTTCCCCAACACTGCCTACCAGTCAGTCAGTCAAAAATAATCCTTGGATGAGACCTCTAAAATAATTTCCAGAAACAGGCTAAATTTAGAAAACAAGTCATTATGCATGTATGTATATGAGGCTGAAAAATCCTAATATTGTGACCAATTTAAACAGGACAGCACTCTGTAAACAAGGCCATGCTATTGCATAAATCACAGTTCTGTAATTAGACTGTTTCTCTAACAGCCCTTGTGTTTTACCAACATACACACATATGCACGCACGCAAACATTCGTGGCTCACAAACACACAAAGATGCGTTTTGGGCAGCCGTGCGTAGGAGATCATTGCGTGTTTGGTTTGGAACCAGGCTGTTGAAGGCCTGAGTTGTCATGGCGATGATAGTTTGATTCACCATGGCGACTAATGAGTGAAAGAGAAAGGGAAAGACAGGCATGAGAAAGGGAGATTGCATCATAGAAAGAGAGAGAGAGTAAGAGAGATCCAGCTTAAGCATCATCCACCCAACAGTTACATGAAACCTGCCAACGCTGGCTGAAAAAATACTGTAAATATGAAGATGATTCAAATGGTGTGAAAACAGTGAGAAAATCAAAACAGAAAAGCAAGTGCTTGATTGCTCATTTTCTTTTATACCTAATTGAATTCAGCCATCCACACACATGCAAATTAATTCTTTCCATGCTCTCCTGAGACAATAGTATTTATTATATGTATTCTGTACACAGTATGCAGTTGTTTTGTATGCATAAAATATTCACATAAGCATCTACATTTGTCAAAATACATACTGTACAATACTGTATCCCACAATGTACTTTGTGCACGCCATACTTTGACCTACTATTTCCAGTTTCACAGATCTGAAATAGTTACATCTGTAATAATAGCTGTGAGTTTAAACTTTTTTGACATTTAATAATAGCTGTAGCAACCCTCTACATACACCTTGGCAATAGAATCGCCATTGGCTAGTAAATTATTTAGTTTACTCACTTTTTCTTTTTTAATAAATCTGCATTAATGTCAACAATTCTGTGTTTTTCTGTCAATATGGGGTGCTGTGTGTACATTAATGAGGAAAAAAAATAACTTAAATGATTTTAGCAAATGGCTGCAATATAACAAAGAGTGAAAAATTTAAGGGGGTCTGAATACTTTCCGTACCCACTGTATGTAGATAGATAGATATATATATAGATTCCACCAAATCAGCTTATCTTCATTAAGATTCATGTGTCATTCATGTGTGATATGATCTGAAAGTAGCCTATACTTTTTTTTTAACATCAGTCAATCAAGCATTTTTATTGTAGAACTTAAGTAATTAGAACTAAAACGTGATAACCATGTATAAATGAAAATGTATGAATGCATATTTGTAATTTTAACTGAATTTAGGACTGGTGGTGGTGTGCTTGATACATTGTTGATCATTCAGTTTTTCTGTAAAAAAAAGAAAATAAATAATACTGAAAATATAATAACACTATATTATATACTATATAAATACTACTAATTCTACTACTAATAATAACAGTATAAAACGCACTAAGATCTGAGGAGCTGCTGCGTTAATGAATATTAATCATGCTGTCTGTGTTCACTTGCACTGATTTGCTGCAATACATAGTTTGCTGAAGAAAACTATACAGTGTTATTTTATAACCCCAATCCCAGAAAAGTTGGGACGTTTTGTGAAATGCCATAAAATCAAGAATATGTTATTTGTTCATTCTCTTGAACCTTTATTTAATTGACTAAAGTACAAAGACAAATTTTCCAATGTTTTCACTGGCCAACTTAATTTTATTTTGTAAATATAAATAAATTTTGATTTTGATGGCTGCAGCACACCCCAAAAAATTTGGGACAGAGGCATGTTTAATACTGTGTCACATCAACTTTCCTTTTAACTACAATGTTTAATTGTTTAGGAATTCAGGATAATAATTTAAAGTTTTGGTTACACTTTATTTCGATAGTCCACTTTAGACATTCTACTAACTATAAGTAACTTTGTAACTACATGTCAACTAATTCTCATTAATTTGCAACTACATGTCTACTAACTCTCAGAGTAGACTGTTAGGGTAGGTTTAGGGTTAGTAGAATTCACTCACTCTGTGTCTACAAAACCACACTGTTGTAGCACATGCAGAATGAAACCTGGCAATGTCTTGATCTAATAGCCATAGGCTTCACATGAAAGACGTCATCTTGATGGCAGTATATGTCTCTGTAAAATTCTAATATATGCCTCCATGTCATTGGTACCTTTGCACATATGCCAGTCACCCATGCCGTTTGCTCTGCTGCACCCCCATACCATGACAGACGTTTGCTTTTGCATCTGTTGATGATGAGAGTCTGGATGGTCCCTTTGGTCTTTGGGACTGAAAAGTCAACATCCATTTTACCCAGAGACCAGTTGAAATATGGACTCATCTGAGCGCAGCACACATTTCCACTGTCCACTTTTTGACTATCTGAGATGAGCTCTGGTCCAGAGAACCCCACGGCATCACTGCATAGAATTGATGTATAGCTTTCTCCTAGAGTAAGTAACAGAGATTCAAGTTGCATTTATTGATGCAGTGCCAGACTGCATTAAGTGACAGCGAGGGGTTTTTTCTCCCAAAAGTACTCCTGAGCCCATGTGGATATTTTTAACACTGCAGCATGACTGTGTCTTATGCAATGCCATCTGAGGGCATCTGAGATTTCCTGCCTTGCCCAACACAGACTGAGATTTCTCTGGATTCCCGGATTCTTTTACAATATTATGTATGGTAGTTGCTGAAAGACCTACATTCTTTGTGACTTTGCATTGAGAAATGTGGTTTTTGATTTGTTTGACACTTCTCTCATGAAATTTGCCACAAAGTGATGAGCCATAATCCAGTTTTGCTAGCAAAGATATTCCTTTTATTCCAAACATGACACCTTTTTTTTGCCTCTGTCCCAACTATTTTGGAGTGTGTTGCAGTTACCAAATCTCTTCTTTGTACTTTTGTCAATTAAATAAAAGTTAAAGAGAATTATTAAATCACAGATTCTTGATTTTATTGCATTTTACAAAACGTCCCACCTTTTCTGGAATTGGGGTTGTACATTTGATTACAATTGGTTTCAATTTCTGTACCTGAACTTGTTCTGTTGTTGTACTATTGCTAATTTGTTCTTATTCTATTACTGCCTGTTTACTTGTTCTTAATAATGTTTGAAATTTATATTAGTTAGTCTAGATGTTTTTGCTGTGGTATTTTTGTTAAAATCATAGGCACAATTCCTTGTGTTTCACAAAAAGACACAGAATAAATATGTTTGCTATCTAAATGTGACTTAATTTTTGTTTGGGAATCAATAAGAATCGGAATTTGTGAAGTCCACAAGGCCGAAGGCCTTCCCATTAGTCATTTAAGGCTTCGGAAGTGTGATAACTATCACTCCCTTTATGGCCATGCACACTTTCACGTAACCCACACTGCCAAAGTCCAGCTTTTACCCAACAGTCTATGTGGCAATACATCACCAAAGTGCTGAAGAAAGGACAAAAAATTAGCTAGTATTTCATTCTAAATATAACCAGAGTTACTCAACATCCTCTATATGAACTTCTAAGGGGGGTTAAAAGTCAACGACGAGTGTGTAATAGTTTATTTCTAGCAGCATAGTAAGTTCTAAAAGGGAAGAACCCTTAATACATTCCTTACATTTTTAATTGGTGAAACAGCTCCTAAATACCAAGCTCTCCAGCGTCTCCAAACCTCTCTCTTACTCACTCCACTCCTCGCTCTCCAGCAAATATAAACAGACCCACTCCATTTATTCAGCTTGTAACAAACATTAAGTCCCTAAGATGTAACTGCTGGGGAACGAACAGAGCATGACTATGTTGGTCAGAATATAAACAGTGAGTAGTCAATATTTAGAGAGAGCCTGATCCATCACAGTTGGTGTTAGCTAGTTATGTTGTATGTTGGAGATGACCTCATTGCTTTGTGACAGTCAAAGCAGAATGCATTTGAATACAAAGTTTGAATGAAATACCATTCCAGTGGTAAAGGAACTCATTAGTAATGGCATGGTTGCTATGACCTAAGGGCTGATGGACATTCATAGTATTACCTGGGTGATTTGAATACTGTTTCTTTATAATAGTGCAGATAGGGCTCTGTTACGTAGGTTGTGGTGTGAGTGTAATAATCATAACACGCCTCTGGCCATTTGACCTGGATATTGAATATAAATAGGCAAACAAATATAGCTACTGACAAATATATATTCGATAGTTATTTAAGGAAAACTGTTTCCATCTCAGAGTAAAAATAAAACAGGAAAGGCTGAGAAAGTTTAAAGCAAGAAATAAAGTCACAATGCACATTTATGAAAAAAAGTTGCAATTATGAATAATAAAGTCACAATTGTGAGATATAAAGTCGTAATTTTGACAATTATTTATAATAAAAAATAAAAAATAAAGAGTTAATAACAAGGAGAAAGTCACAAATAAAGTCTCAATTATGACAGTCACACTGTTAGAAAGTAGCAATTGTGAGATATAGTCACATTTATGAAATGTGAGATCTCAAGTTGCGTTTATGAGAAATAGTCACAATTGTGAGATAAGTCGCAATTTGAGAAATACCAAAGTCAAACTGCATGGCAAATTCACAAAATAAGATATAAAGTCATAATTATAAGAAATAAAGTCAGTTATGTCTCAGTTATGACAAAGTCACAATTTCATTACAATATTAGGCACACTGTGAGATATTAAGTCATAGTATTGACAAAATAAAGTCATAATGACTTTTTTTTCTTTCTTTGAGGTGGAAACATGCATCCACAGTCATCAGCTTTGTATAATGGAAGAAAAATAGGACTTCTGAGCAGATGAACAGATAAGTGGTTGCGTGGAGTTTAGCAGTTGGACACATGCATGCTCAACACCTCGTTTGAATTTTCCAGTGTATGTTAGAGATTCAGGTTAGTGGAATTCACCTGTTCAGCAGCTCCTGACTAATGAATTCAAATGGCTGATTTATTCCACTTCTTTTTTTCTTCTCTGGTAACATATTACTTTTGGTGCTGCATTGATCTGAATGACAATAATCTATATGTCTTGTTTCTTCACCTTTTTTTAACCTTTCAGCAGTACTGAGTGTATATGTGAGAGAGAGAGAGAGCATGTAACTAGATATTTTTGGCTTCTTTTAGACTCTCCTCCATTTAGGAACTTCCATGACCAGTACTCCACTTGGAAAAAAAGGGAACAATCTACCCATGCTTTTCCATACACATTTTAAAGCCATGTCACCTAATAAAAAATTACATTCAAACAATGGAGAAGCAAGTGTTAGTTAAATCATAAGATGATGTTTTATGATCAAGTAATCAAAATCTTTAATTCTTCATCTCTCAGAGTGTGATTTTGTCTTCCTTAACCCTGTCTACCCATTAACTATGCATCCAACCACCCTATGAAGATACAGATTTATGTGACCATTTAACCCAGCATGCAACACTACTATACCTGTAACTTAAACCACCCATGGGCTGCACACTTGGCTGGCCCACTGTGTTGAATTCATTCATCAGCCGCCAATCAAACCTGACCCTGACCCCAGCCACTGGCCAACAGCGTCTACATTAACAAAACAGTCTGCAGGTACTTCTCTCTACTTTGTTCATATTATTGAGGAAACTACTTTTTAATTCATTCTTAAATTAACAAAAACCCCTTTTTTCTAGAAAATCAGTAGTTTAAGCTTTTCAGCATGGATAAAGATGAAAGGCAAGTGAGAAAATAAACAATTTGTATGAATTAAAAGTGATAAATAGAGTTCAGATTGAGTGTTGTAGGCAGCTCAATAGAAGACCATACGTTTTCAGTCAATTAAATTAGATAAAGCCTGCAGGGGAATACAAGAAAAAAAGGAGTAAGGATGAAGTGAAAGTGAAGGAGTGTTGATAAAAGTGAGAAGAGATAGAGCAGCTCTTAGCTCTCTTATACCGTGTTCTAAACCACGGGAGCCAAATTGCAGACAAAAGTCCCACTGTTTCAAACTTCCTGTGTGTGTGTATGTGTGTGTGTGTGTGTGTGTGTGTGTGTGTGTGTGTGTGTGTGTGTGTGTGTGTGTGTGTGTGTCAGAGCGCCCAGGTTGTGTTTGTATGTATAAGTATGTGAGAGTTATTCTTCTATTAAAAGACTTCAAAAACATATTAAGTACAAGTGAATTAAATTTAGCTAAAACAATCACAATGACTTAACAGGAGATAAGCTGGGGTTTTACAGCTGATGTTATAGTTTAATGCCTCAGTCAGTTCTCTATAAAACACCACCACAGGCACGTGTTCATGGGCTGACCACAGAACAGGTGATATGAATTGTCCTCTTAGCCAATCAGGCATGAGGGTTGCGTGCAGAGGATCCAATCAGGCTGCAGGCTGCTGAATCTCAGGCAATAAGAAATGAGTTTGACACTTCGTCTGGCCTCAAACACCTTCAAGGACTACACAGCTATGTCAGCCTGGCTGTAACTTGAAATACGTCAACAATAGATCCATCACATGCACATTAGTGATTGCTTATTGTACATGAGCAGCCAATAAATTCTAGCCATACTTTTTGATCATGACACTTAAAGGTGTCATGAGTTTTCTGGGGTCACTATATAGCAGATGATTCTCAATAAGCTCAAACTAATTCTGATTCTTCTCCCCAAAAAATAAAATAAATTATATATATATATATATATATATATACACAAAAATGTATTTGAAATACATTTATTTCATTATAAGTGTACTACATTAATACATTTACATATTATGTACTTAATAAAAATACCCTGCAATTGTACTTTTAGTATACTAAATTGGTATACTTAAAGTCTGCTAAATTGAAACAACTAATTTTGTACTTAATGCTCTTTAATTGTGCGGAAGTAGTGCTGAAGTCCAACTAAAGATATACTGAAGTATATTTGATTGTGCTGAAGTGTAACTATTGCAAGTATATTTCAGGTACACTTTTATATATTGTTTATTTTATTTTTTTATATTAATTTACAAAGTACAAAGGGAGAATGGGATGACGACTTGACTTAAGCCAGATCCCATGTGCACAACTGATTCTCATATGTTACAATTATGCTTTTTGCATTATACAGACAATTTTATCCAAAGTGACTAACTGAAATGAACATGTACATTTTAGCCTTTCATGGGAATCTAATGCAGGACTTTGATGTCATTAGCACCATGCACTACTATTTGAACACCATTTTCATTAAACAACCTGTAGTTTGACCTCATCTCACATGTATCACTTATCTAAGTGCTTTGAATGAGTATTCACTGTTGTAATGGAGTCAAATGGGGAAGTCCCTCACTCTCTAGAATGAAGATCAGTTTGATTCACACTGTAACCACTGTACTGCACACTTGGCGGCCGTCCAGCTCTCTGCTGATCCAGCACTGAAGAACCCATCATATCACTAAACACAGGAAACATCAGATAGCTTATTACATTTTTTGTCCTCTCTGAACTCTACATAAATATGAAAGAGGTTTATGTTTGGAAGTGTTTGCTAATACATAGTATTCTCTGTGTATTAGAGACAAAGAGAGTGATAAGCTAATGTCCTTCCTTTTTCACACAGAAACACTAGAGCCTATTGGTTCCCAAAACCTCCAGCAATCACAAGACAAGTATAGTGTGTTTGCGTGTGTGCATCTTCTCACAAAACCCATCTCTGACGTTAAGTTGTCAAACTTGTATGCAGTCACAAACTACAGACTGTCACATCAAAGCCGTATTGTGATGTTTCCAGTCTACTACCTACACTCTCAGAAAAAAAGGTACAAAAGCTGTCACTGGGGCGGTACCTTTTCAAATGGTACACTTTTGTACCTTTTAGGTACTAATGTGTACACTTTGTACTTATATGTATCTTTAAGGTACCAATATGGACACTTTAGGTACAAAGGTGTGCCTTTTTGAAAGGTAATGCCCCAGTGACAACTTTTGTACCTTTTTTTCTGGAAGTGTACTTGATAAAACTGCAGTTCAATTTTAGGTGTCATATGTTCATTAAACATGCAAAGCAGTATGCTAGGTGTATTGACCTGGTCCTGACCTATACTTTTATAGGTCCTGTGAAATCAGGACAGAGTTACAGCAGAGTTTTGCTGTAATGTGGTGTATTGGTGAAAGCAGGCATGGTGGGTTTGGGGAACTGACATGGCGGCTTAATGCGATTATTTATTATACAAAAACATCTTTGTCCAAACATTTAGATAAGACCATCCCCTTTCTACTCTCAAACCAGCACATCTGAATCATATGCTCTTAGAAACATACAAACACACATACACTCCATACATTCACTCAACAGGCCTATAAATGCAACCATAAGAAATATTACACAAAAACAGACCCGCTTTGTAGCCATGTCGTAGAGTTAACTCGCTACCATTACTGAACATGCTAACATGAATAATCTAGTTACCTAAATCTAACATCATTAGACATGAATGTTCTCACACACAAACTCTATATCACTAAATGTATAAATTCTAAACAAATGCATTATATCACTAAGGAATTAAATAATCAAACCTGGGAGTTATATGTCACAAACTCTCCTTACTTTAAGTCTATTGTATTTGTTCATCATTAATATATTACTTTTATAAAAATGTATAAAAAGATACAAATATTTCTTATATTTAAATATTAAATAAAGATAATATATGTTTGAATTCAATTTATTTCAAAGACACTAATAACAGTAAAAAAAGAAATATCGTAAATCCAATAAAAGACACCAAGGACTAATCTAATCACCTTAAGCTGTTTGTGAACCTTTTCAAACATCATTTAAGAGTTTAAATACTCTTGGAGAACTGCCTAGTGGGAAAAACACAAGATAAGACATGAATGAGGTTCAGAATATTAAATTCTGAGTTTTTCATTTCACGTTATCACTCTCATATATACACACTATGTTCAAATATACGCTAACCACACATTAACTTAAAGCTTGTGCAAAAATCACTGTCAGACTGTCGCTCACTTTCTACTAATGGCAAACTATATCTAACTGACATTTCCATTTATATGAGAAGACTGATATGAGTCATTCTTATCCTAAATTCAAAATGCCGGAAAACAGGGTACACCTGAAAGAACAAACAAAGGAATATGGATTCAATTATTAGAAAAAAATCGCTTTGATTCAAATTAATTTAACCACCAAACTGCATTCATAATTCTCACATTGTTATCTATGACAGAATTTTAGTTTACATTGCATTTATTTTTTTGACCGGGCTGATAGTTTATTACAGATTGCTACATCATTATACATGAAAAATGTTTTTAGAATTACATCTTATGCTGTACATCGAATGACTTTCAGTGAGGCTGTGTTAAAGGGTTTGGGGAATCCCTGTCTGGACATGAGCTTGACCCTGAGTCATTTGATAAACTAAGAGGATGAAAGTATTTGCTGGTTACCCAAGCACCAGTATATCACGATCTCTCTGCATTTGAGTGTGGGTTTAACAAAATTAAAATATGTGTGTTTGTGTGGCAGATACAGTATCTAACATCTTCTATCTTACATCTACACTTTCTAAAGCCTTCAGTCAAGCACAGACGTTTGTTCGGAATGCAGGTGTCAGGAACAACAAATGCAGGTAATTCCATAGTTCAACCCATCTGAAATCCGTTGAGTGAAGCTACATAAAACAGACAACTGTTATGCAAGCAATGCCTTAGTTAATGACAACATCCCACACATACACATTGCTTAGCATCGTGTGTGTCAGAAAGAGGGTGTGGCACAGGTTTAGTGTGAAACCCAACTTGAAAGACAGAGTGATTCCGGAATATGAAGAACACTGATGAACCTTATTGAGCAATTTCTATTGGAAAAATGCAGGGGGGCAGTTTTCCCAAACCTGCTGCTGGGAAATTCACAATGGCAATGACAGGTAGATCTTCAAAACCCACACAATGTATGAATGTGTGAGATTATATTTGATCATCATTGAACTCTTCTCACAACTTTCTCTATGAATACACCAAAACGGTGAGTAATATGCCCTTTGTAAGTGTAAATGTATCATTGAGAGTAACCCCAGATTTAAAGGTCAAGATGCCGCTATGCTGATTCATGACTATGATGGAAGGTCAGCAGACATGAGACAACTTTTCCACTCGACTTCATGGACCTCAAGTACCTTGTGTGTCCTTACATTCACAAAGGTGAAAATGTGGGTGTAGGAAAGTACGCTACTCCAAACATTGACATAAATGAAGAAATTCTGCATCCCTGATTACAGAAATGGATTGCATCTTGAGAAGAGGAGTGCAAGCTACATTAAAAACTCTCAGGGCCTAAAATAACTCAAATTTAAGACATTAATATGGTTGCTCTGAAATCACAACAAAAACTTTCAATAAAATGTGTTCAAATCCTTATAATAAGCAATTGTTGTTGAAAAAGAAAACTGGGAAAGGAAGCCCTAAATTATAAACAAGTTAACAATTGATTTGAACTTTTGAGCTGTGAGAACAAGGAATATTTTCTCCAACCACAATTCAACTACTAGATGTCATGTGATTAATCATAGTGTTTAAGTGAAAGTCAGTCCCTATTAATAAAGGTGAAGAACACCAACGAAGTGACATTTTAAACTAAACCTTGCAACATGCATCAATCTGTTCATCTGTGTGAGGTGCCCTACAAGGCGATGATAACATTCTACAGTTATTATCTTAAGAGAAAGTATGTCTTTTTTCTGTACACACTCTATCTCATTCTTTAAACTAAGGTTTGCCTGCCTTGTCTTTCATGAACTCATTTACCAGACCAACAGACGCAAGTCACGGTCTAGTCCTCTTAAAAGTTCAATAGAAACATGCACACAAAAAACTACTACGCACACATTCCAAGAGGTTTACACATGGGTATCCCTTAATATGCTCACATGCAAAGTACAACATACTGCAAAGACTTTAAAATAGCAAATCAACTCTCCATTGCTTACACACTGGGAAAGCCTCATTCATAAGCTAGTCAGACAGTGCATTTGTTTAATGTTTTTGAAGCACTCCAATTAGGGCAAGGGTGGGCATATTAGGGCATATTAATATATGAATATGTCTGTGCAGTTAGAAGATCATATTTGCTTTCTATCAAATATTTGATACTATGATGAATCTCAACACGGTGACACTGTACTACAAAACAAATCTGATAAATACTGATCAATAATAAGTGCTCACGTTCATGATTAATGAGTTTCAGTTCTTCATTTATTTATCCTACTGTCACAATGGCACTCTCAAAAAAAAGCAGTCTGCATATTTCACCTCTGAACACCTGCTAAACTCTCAGTCTGAATTCCTGTCCAATTGTTCTGACACCCCACACAGTGAGGGCAACTCAAATACTGAGGAGTGATAAGAGGAAGAGATGCATGCATACACCCACATGCTTCATGCACTGTGAAAATCCCTCAATTCATGGTTAAAAACTAACAGGTGTGGCTGCCAGATATTCACTGTAAACACCACAAATACGATGACATTACAGGATAGCTTTTTGGTTCCTTTATATTTTGCTGACCTGACGATTTAAATAATGCATGGTTGCAATACTTTATTGATTTAAGTAAACCTTTTAAGTTGCAAACATTATTTTGATGAGTTCTGCTGATGCTACTTTTACTCTATTATCTATGACGGCGCTAATGCCAGTGACAGGTAATATCTTACTTCTTTATTAAGTTTACAAGCTAAACAAGTTACATTTAGCATGTGCTATGCATGTGCTATTTTAACTGAAAAAGGTCAAACTAATGAGTTCAGAATCAGCAGATGCATTTGTTCTTACTTTTTTCCCTCTGATTTTTTTCTTCCTCTCTGATTTTTTCTTCTTCTACCAAAACATGAATGAACATGGGTTCATAGAAGAAAAGTAAAATGACACTTGTATATCCACTCCTTGAAACTGCCCTTTTCTGCTACTATAGTTTAAATGATTTTGAAGAGTGACTCACATTTCCCAAAAAAAAGAGAGAGAGAAACAAATCATAGAATTACGCCTTTACGAACAAAACTGAATTTACAAAATATGCTTCATACTTACTAAAAAAAAAAACGTAAAACAAAACTGTAGTTGAGGACTTCTCTCACATCCAGGTCATTGCTTGAGTGTTCTCAACATTACAAAGTACAAACGCCCTCTCACAAACACACAAAAAACTAATAAATATTTTTACTGAAAAAGGTAAAATTAATGGGTTCCAGGGCAACAACACCCTTTTTTTATTGTTCATTTGTTTTGTTTTTTGTGTTTTGTTTTTTTTTTGGGGGGGGGGGGGTCGACTTAAAAATGTGTGTTTGTGCTATAAATTAAGTTCCTCTAACTCAGTGTAATTTGTTGGTTTAACACAATTTCATTACAAGTTGTCAACTCAGAAAGATTGATGCTAACAGTTGCATTATTTATTTATTTTTTTCCTTTTTGAGCCAACACATTGTTTTTTAGTGTATATGTAATTAACTAACATACCAATCCTGACCTACCCAAAACAGCTTAATTCAGCATTAAAATGTTCTATTTATGTTTGTATTTACAAATACAACTACAATGTAATAAAATACCACAAATACCACCTTTAATCGTTTAGCAAAATAGTGTTTAAAGCATTCTAATTTACACCATTAAAGGGATAACTGACATAATAATAATAATAATAGTAATAATTTATTGTAATTTGTTCATTTTTACTCACCGTGGTGCTCACGCATGTCCATATATTGGCAGGGAATAGTGACCTCCTTCAAGATTTAAAAAAGAGTGCAAAAGTGTCATAAAATAATCCTATTCAACTTAATAATTCAACAAATATTGAGTAGGGATGCCGAGAAACAAAGCAAAATGTATTGTAGCATTTATCAAAAATCTTTACCTCGCCCATTACTCTTCTCTTGCACATTCATGACTACGTTGGGGTGCTTGCTTGAGAGCAACATATCCCACCGGCACGTTCAGTGAAAGCACATATGCGCACCATTTTGAGAAGTCTAAATAAAAAAGGAAAACTATTATAAGCAATGTATAAAAAACAATCATTATCAGCAACAAGGATTAATAAATGCTGTAAACTCAAATTTACATATAGAGATTAATGCAAATTCTTAAAATCAATTGCATGAAACAGGTATGAAAGTGAGCCTTCTTTCCTCCCTATACTCATTCACATTAGTTGTATCATCCAACAATTTTAGAAAGAATCAGCAAATGCATTTGTTCTTAATTTTTACCCTCTGATTTTTTTCTTCCTCTCTGATTTTTCTTCTTCTACCAAAACATGAATGAACATGGGTTCATAAAAGAAAATTAAAATGACACTTGTATATCCACTCCTTGAAACTGCCCTTTTCTGCTACTATAGTTTAAATCATTTTGAAGAGTGACTCACATTTCCCAAAAAGAGAGAGAGAGAGAGAGAGAGAGACAGAGAGAGAGAGAAACAAATCATAGAATTAAGCCTTCACGAACAAAACTGAATTTACTAAATATGCTTCATACTTCATAAAAAAAAAACTGTCTTTGAGGACTTCTCTCACATCCAGATCATTGCTAGAGTGTAATCAACATAAGTACAAACGCCCACTCACAAACACACAAAAAAACTAACAAAAAAGTTTTTACCACACATGACCTTTCAGCTTGTCAGCCAGTGATATGCTTGGATTAACAACAAAATAACACTCAGCTGCTCTGCAATTAACTGTTTGAGCAAGAATATGTGAATATAAAAATCACATTCTTGCTCATTTTCAGTGTGGCTTAAGGTAAGACATAATTGAGCCATCACTACTGGACTGTGCTAATATAAGATTTCCTTAAATGATTGTAGTTATCATGTGATATCACTGCGTTCACCTCGGCCTTGGGAGTCATTTTTCTCATCCCTTTTTATGAGTCAGTGCAGTAAAAGCCATTTGGATATCTGTCACTCATAGATGTATCCATTATACAGTAACAGCCGCAAAACGTGGGAGTTTAAGTAGAAATTCCCGTCTTTCCAATGTAAAGAGCAAAGTTCAAGACCTTCATAAATGTGCTCTTAAATATTTATATTCTTCTAACAGTTACCATTGTGTGTGTGTATATATATATATATATATATTAATTTTTGTGAAATAATAAATATATTATTCATAAAAAGTACTTCTCCCAATTCAAATTTTAAACATTTCCTGATTTTTATGGTTTCAGTCCACTATTCCATCCATATTGAGTGAAAAAATAAAATAGCCATCCTTTATGGATAGGAGTGACATGAGAAGGTGTGATCACTTTGATTTCAGAACGAAAAAAAAACATATGAATTTCTGTTGTGATAAACATAACATAGATGGTGTGGTTAGTGTAGGGCCTCCCCCAAAAAAATGTAAAACAATAATTAAATAAAAAAAATAAATAGTATAAAGTCATCATGTTATCATGGTGTGCTTACTAGTTCCAGTGGGGAGCCATATTTTGTTTTCTAGAGATCAATGCGAATGTTAAAATAACAAAAAGTAAATGTCTGAAGTGTGACTTCTCAAGACAGAACATCCCCACTCTTGTGGAACAATGACCTTTCATGACATTTCCATGACCTTTGCAGTCATTCATAGTTAGAGGATAGGATTTTTTGGTATTGTATTGTTTTACTTTAATAAATTTCCATTACTTTTTCTGGGCCTGGAAATCTCAATTTTAAAATTTCCTGATATTTCCAATTATTTAAAAAAAAAAAGTGTTTCCCTAAATCATACACTTGGATGACACTAACACATGTTTCTGTTTCGTTTCCCCCCCTAAGGTCTCTTTAACTCAATTTTAACCTTTCATATATTTTAGACCCAAAAATACAGAGTCGGTTATTGGTTCTTTATAAGATGTACCAATTGATATTTAAGTAGCTGTCTCAAACCACTCCAAGCTGAATCTGTCTCGTCCCAAACGAGGCTAATATCACTTGACCCTGTTTACCCTCTCCCTCCTTCAGCGTCTAAAGAAGGTCACGGAGAGGGGATTCCCCGTGACGGCAAAGCAGCAGCGCTAAAAGCGAGTTTCCCTCCGCGCGCGCACCGTTTCCACGCCTCGCGCTGTGGAACATGTTCCCCACAACTACAGACCACCTTATATACTACTGGACTTCTTGAAGTTGGGAAATAAACTAAAATAAACGTACGTTTGTTTTTTAAACATACTCACAAGCTCGCTCCAAAATGAAAGAATATTCATCCAGGCATTTATTTACTTTCAGAAATGGACCCTGATGCCAGTGCTTCGCAAGTTCAGCCTGAATTACTTTAGCAACAGCTTTTCATGAGTTGTGGAAGAAAAAAATGACCTGTAATACCGTACACTATTGTTGTATAGAGATTCTTAGCGATATTTTGTCGAGACTGTCCTCGAGACGTCCACACTTAATACTATCCTGCTTTCCAGAAAGCCAAGCGAGTTAAACAACATGGTTAAAATGGAGAAACCTGCAGGAAAAAAGCTTCATTCTGAGCCAACGGGCGAAATTACCAGAGGCTAACGGCTCTATACTTTCTCCCATTACAGTAACAGTTATGGGGATATCATAAGGTTGTTCCTTGGTAAGAGGTAACGGGGACACGCTTCCGCTAAATATACCTGTCTACGACTATATTTGGATTGGCTGGAACACAATCAAATGTCTAAAATAGACGGACCCGCCCCGGCGCAATGAATGAAGGATCTGCTATCTCAAACCACGGGGCAACCAGCTGCTAAATTTAGTAACATCGCTTGCGTCAATCACGAGTCTCAGTGCGTCAAACCCTCACCCCGCCTCCGGGAGCTGATCATTGGCCAGAATTAGAACGTGGCTAAGAAATTACGCGTCTTGTGATTGGCTATTGTTGAGATTTTTTTGTACGATGGGGAACGCGAGCTAGATTTAATAATCTGTTTAGTGTGCACGGCGGAAGCACGCTGAGGATTTAAATCCACCCAACTCCGCACCCTTATCATTTATATTTGATCATTTTATGATATTTTGTTTGCGTTGAGGCGACTGTCATTTGGACAATAACAAAATGTTTTTTCTCCTCTTCAATGTAAGCTTGCATGCCAGTCTTCATTTTAGGAAAGCATTCACAAGCACACGCGCTCATCCATAATGTATCTAGTTACCTTACACATTTTAATAAACGTTTATAACTACTAAACAGGTTTAAAGTGAGTCATGTACTGAAAAAACACTATGGATACTACACGTATGTGTATTGTGCATTTATCAGTTATATAATTTATCACCTGCTAATAAAATAAAACCATTTAAAATAGTTTCATTAGCGGTGGACTTATTCTAACACGAAATACATTTATTGACTAATTTTCCTCAAGCAAGTAGTCGACGACATAACACGTGGCCTACTGCGCGATTTCAAACAACTACTAGCAAAGAGTCAGAAGATCAACCCTCCTCCCCCCGCTCTCTCTCTCTCTCTCTCTCTCTCTCTCTCCTGGCAAGGACTGTAGGCTTATGTGTATACTGTACCAGCGAGGCCGGGGAGCTACAGTGCTCGACGTCACCTCTCCCATGGCGTCACATTGACGTCACGCATTCCAGGCTTGCTATGTAGAAGCGGGGACGGATAAATGTGCTATTAGACTTTCTCTCGCTCAGCGCGCCACATAAACAAAGGCACATTGCAACTTACGCTCAGCGCATCCTCTCCGTTACTAACGCCGACACTTATAGTGGAGCTGACAGAAGCACGGAGTACTTTTTTCTTCTTAGCTAAGAGGAAAATCCGTCAACAAATAGTTTTTTTTTTATGAAAAACCATCAACTTTTGCGACTTTGAAACCAACTTCCACTCAGCCACTATTTTCAGTTTTTTACTAATTTCTGTCCCATGGCGTCACATTGACGTCACGCATTCCAGGCTTGCTATGTAGAAGCGGGGACGGATAAATGTGCTATTAGACTTTCTCTCGCTCAGCGCGCCACATAAACAAAGGCACATTGCAACTTACGCTCAGCGCATCCTCTCCGTTACTAACGCCGACACTTAT
The DNA here is from genome assembly GCF_001515645.1 of Sinocyclocheilus grahami. NCBI lineage: Eukaryota > Metazoa > Chordata > Actinopteri > Cypriniformes > Cyprinidae > Sinocyclocheilus > Sinocyclocheilus grahami. Next base: position 1,157,398 of record NW_015505354.1, read on the forward strand.
AGTGGAGCTGACAGAAGCACGGAGTACTTTTTTCTTCTTAGCTAAGAGGAAAATCCGTCAACAAATAGTTTTTTTTAATGAAAAACCATCAACTTTTGCGGCTTTGAAACCAACTTCCACTCAGCCACTATTTTCAGTTTTTTACTAATTTCTGTTGGATATGCACAAGGAATTATTTGGGCTTTACAAACATATGTAAAGACGGAACCTCACCAGAAATCAAGTAAGTGGAAACGCGCTAATATTTAATACGCTTGATAGAAAAAGCACACATGTGTAGGCTACATATTGAAATGTAAAAATACTGGCAACATGCTTTGGCTTATTCTTGTCATTTGTATTGCGGTCTCCATTCATATATTTCTGCATGGCATTATGTTATATAGAACTTTCTGGTCCGGACCTGTTGAATGTTCGTTCCCCACCGCGTAAAGACAAACACGTTGTGTTGTGTGCCACGTCTTTGGAGATGGATGGACTGAATCCAAATTTAATTTGCGAAACGTATAATATTCTCTCAGGTTGTCATGGAAATGGGATGCCTCTTCCTCACCCCGGTGAATCCGCTGTGAGCTCGCGCGGGGCCGGCAGAGAGTCTCGTGAGATGCGCCTAGTGCTCCGCGTTTCTCAAAAGCGTGACTTAACATTGTGCGAAGGTTTGTTTATTCGTTTGTAGCAGCACCTGCGTTCAAATACTTTCAGTTATTTGGTGTATAGCAACATCAATATTGCTTTTGCCACGTTTCAGTTAGATGACAACACGAGCTTCATTCATTCTGTCTTGAAGGACTACAGTCAAACACACTGGAATACACATTTGCACAGTAATCAAATATAAATGTACACAAACGTATCTTAATTTAAAAATCTTAATGTCGTCACAATTAACTCAAGTTTTATTTTCATATTTACCACTCTCACTCACTCAATATCATCACATTTATAGCGCCAGGGAGGCAAGTGTTTCCCTGCTTTCAGAAGACTCATTTCTGAACAGACAACAATAACAACTCAATCAATGTGTTTGAGTATACTGGGAGTAACTGTATGGTGTTTTCATTCTTGGTAATGTAATGAAGTGATACCGATACACCCATAAGCAACGCGCTCTTGTTGTGCTTTAAAAAGTATTTTCTTTCACTATAGTTTGTGGTGTGAATTCCAGGTCTGCAAGAATCAAAAATCAATGACAAAGTAAAGATTATATAAGCAGTCTGATTATTTCATAGACAAAATGTCACGACAGAACCGTCTATAATAAGAGTATGATACGACAGTATATTGATCAGCGCAACTATCCAAGTGAGTTGTTACACTAAAGTTTTATTGCAGTGCACGCGAGATCGGGTCAGTGAGTACAGAGCCTGTCTCTTTCCCTCAGGTCTCTGTCCCCGACGGGTGTCAAATCCCGTTCTCCAAGCTAATTTACTGTACTTGTATTTTTCCCATCCCTTTATCTCCACTCTCTCCCTTTCTTTGTGTGCTTGCTGGAAAGCCTCTATCTCGCGCACTTATTGAACGCAGAACGGAGCGCCTCTACAGCGCGTGCTTCAGTGCTCTCTCGCGGTTCTCTAGGTTACCGGGGCACAAGCGGACCGGCGGCTCCATGCGTACGCACTGAAACACGCTCTGTCAAAATCACACATAACCTCAGAAAGACATGGCTGAACTAAAAAAAAAAACATAATAAAGCTATGGAAGCCTGCTGCTTCGTAGTAGCGCATGTGTGAGGTAAACAAAAAAACTGAATTATAAGGCTACTCAAAATGTTATTTTTTCTCACCCGTGTTTCTTTGTCCATATTACAACTGTCAATTAAACAAACAAAAAAAATAGTGTAAGTAGTCTATATATATATTCAGATTCGTTTCTAGTATGAGAATCGAGAAAGACTGCTCAATACCTAGTGTCGAGGGCTGGCTTTGTGTGAGCGCGCCTCTGTCAGGGAGGGGGCGCTAGTCGCTTTAAAAATCTCCTCGGTGGCGCGCTTTGGGTTTATTTAACCGAAGAAGGGGATTGTCGGACTTCGCGGAGTGCCCAGGTGAATATTGTCCGACCGTCACTGACACTGTCATTATTCTGAGCTAATGGAGCAAAAAAACTGCAAGGCAATATCTTTTATCAGCCGCTCAGAACTGTACTCCTCCATGCTCGAATGCAGAAACAGAAGGAAAAATGAATTATTCCATTATATATTGTATTTGGAGACGTGTGAGATTCTGTTATTTTTTTGTGCTTAAAGAATGCATATTACCTATTGACTTTAATGCATTTTTTCACTTGTTATTTGCTTTTCCATCGAGTGTGATACAAGGTCATCTTGTCAAATGTCATGCTGTTTCTGCTTGGGATTTCCTTTTTTGGTAAATGTTTGTTTGTTTCCAAATGCTGCGATTTTTATCGTTGTCAAAGTTTTATTTGTATTATTTCTATATAAAAAAGAATCCACAACTTTTTTGGCCAAGTAATATTTCAATATTTGTGAATAGCATTTTACAGGAACATTTCCTTATATTTAGTGTGCTTTTCTAAGACATACAAAATACCAGTGAACACATTTGTATGACCTTATGCAACTCATTTTCTTTTTTCATGCAAATGTTTAAGGGGTTAGATTTTTATATATATAAAACTTAGCTGCATATATTTTGGCTGTATTAGTGGAGCCTGAAAGTTCTTGTAACCTTTATCCCTTGTTTAATAGTTTGCACACTTGCAAATAATAAAAAAAGAAGTTTAACCTAATCTCTCTATTATTTTGCCAGTTCCCTGTTTGTGTGTGTGTGTGTGTGTGTGTGTGACTTTATGTAGTTGTGAACTAAATCATTCTGCTCCCGATTCCAGACACCGGTTCGGAAGAGCGCCTGCAGCCCAGGTCTGAGTCTCGGCTACCGGATACCTCACCCGCCGCGTGTGCTAAAGCAGCCCCGGACCCCAGACGCGTGCAGCTTCCACCCGAGAAACCGACCACGATTCAGCGCGCAAAAGGCCAATCAGGTACCACAAGTCTCTGTAAAAATCTCTCTTGACTCTGGAGAGCTTTTCCACACATACTTTATGTGTACGCTTTCATATTCAAACCTTTTATATTAAGCTAGCCTATAATAATTTAGTAGTTTTAACAACACCACCTTTACTCAATGTAAATCGACTGGTAGTAAGATAATAAAGTTTTTGTTGACGGTGAACGTTTGCTGTTATATCATTTTGGTTTGTCTTTGGAAATTTGGAAATTTCAGCAAATCTCTGTGAAATGTTTTATACATCTGTTAAAATGATAATAAAACAAAGTTTTTGGTCTGTATAATTAAAGCAACAATTTATTCATATGGCTAGAATTTCTGAAAGTTTAAACTAAAATGTTTTTTTTTTCTTGAGAGCTTTGTTTGTAATTGAGAGCTTTGTTTGTCCCGAAAATAAATGCAAATAACCGGACTAATAACTGATTTTTAAAGGCATTGTCGTTTCTCTGTACAACAATCCTCGGCAAATTGCATTTAATTCTGTTTAAAACATGAGTCGCACAGATGGTCGTTGTACATTTATATTATAGAAAAAGCATGCATTTGTGTTCCAATTTATGGAACGAGCGCAATCTATATTATAGCTCTTACATTTTACATTTGCACCCTACCAATTGCATCATAACACACTTTGTTCTTCATGATCATAGCAACCTCGTGTGCTGCAGTTAGAATACATTGTCTTTGTTGTCTTAGTGTGGAAAGTGAAAGTTTGTATTTGTGCCGCCTGTGTTCCACTGATGCTTGTTTGTTTCAAGAGCAAATTCATACTGGTTAGCGTGTCATACTTATTTATTTTATTTATTTATTTGTTTATATGTCGTTGATGTTTTTGTTTGTTAGATCTATGGCACTCTGACAATGAACAAGCGATCACAGTTATTGGAACAGCTGCATTTTGTCCATCTAAAATGCACACCTCGAGGTTAGCAACTGTTTTATCCCTCTAAAGCGCTTTCTATAAGCCTGCGTGTGTATTTGTGTGGGGCTCTCTGTCTGGTGCACGCACGCACACATACACAGCTGTAAAGCATCGTTTCAGTATGACTTTATGTGGTCTAGACCTTTTTAATAATTTGACTTTTTACGTTAGGTTGGCTGCGTTTTCATTTTTATTATCCGTGTCATGGTGAAATGTGGAGCTGAGGTAGAAAATCGACGTGCTCTGGGGTTTGCACGTGCACAAACAAACCATAAACGGATACACACGAGAGATACAGAGTCAGACAGAAAGTCAGGTCCTGCTTTTATTTTTGTATAAGGATTTGTCTAGTCTTACATAAGTTGAGCTGGCCTTAAGTGTGTCAAAAAGACACCCAAACCTTGATTGGATAAATGCCGTAGTTATTTGCAGTCTTCAAATTACAAAACAATTTTTTGTTTATCAGCATATCTGTGCCTATATCGCTGGCTGACAGATTTTTACTAAGTGTTTTTAGTTTAAAAAAAATTGGATCGGTATCATTTAAAAATATTGCAGATTTAGATTGAGAATAAAATACGTTATAAACTTTAAAAATACAAAAGAAAGAAAGAAAAGAAAAATAAAGTGTAATATCTCAAGTGTGGTGACAGTGGTGTAAGATGTCAATGTTAGGCTATAAGAAAGTTTGACTCACTTGCTCCATCCAGCACGGGACAGATTGACCTCAAACCATTAATTCCTCCGTCAGTATCCATGACGATGAAGGGGTCGCACCTTATCCCACCCACTCACTCACTTTGACGTAAAACTCTCCTCCTATATATAGGCCTATGTCAAGGTGCGAATTGGGAATAGGCTATTATAAATTATCCAAGTAAATTTAGGCCTACCTCCCAAATAAAGTTAAAACTAGCCTAAAGTTTGTTTTCTTTTTATAGAAGGTTGTTACCTTTTATATAAGTTTCACCAAATAGGCTTTCCTATGTACAAGTTAGATTATTAGATAACAAGTTAATCAGAGTGCACCAAATGTATACGCTCGTAAACAGATCCGCATGTGCTTGAGGAGGTAACCATAGCAACAGCTGCTCGATTACTGTCTGTAGCGAACGGTACATGGACCAAACATATGTAACTACTGGCAATATTTATCTGCCTTATTTTAGGTTTCTAGATTTCTCAAATATATCACAAAAATCGTTTTTGTTTAAAACATTTTTAATATAGTTGATGGCTAGCTATTTGCGCTAGGGGCGCTAAAACACTATTTGGGTCGCGCAAGAACAGCCCAAATGTGACAGAAATTCTTTTTACTTGACACCCCTGAAAGTCGTCTAAAATATGCGCACTGAAATATGTAGTATATATATATATATATATATATTTTTTTTTTTTTTTTTAAATTACAAAATATTTGCCTACTTTCTCTTGACATCCAATTTGGATTACAAATGTAACGTTCAGTAATACATGGAGAAAAATAATATAGCAACATTAACTTTTATTACTAGAATTAATAAAGTAAGCTGGACAACAAGGAATGTTACAGTTGTTTTAATTAAAAATAAACAAAACAAATCAATTCTAGGAAGAAAGTTGAATTGAGAAAAAAAAGTTTATTTAAGGTAAGCCCTATCTGCTCATGTGCATTATCCTATGAATCCACTGGTGTGACAGAAATGTCTGCTGACATTAAACTCACTGTTATCCGTGATGCTGTATGCCACAGTATGCGTTTGTATGCATAGCCAGCGACGTGCATAGGAAACGGACCGCGCGCGCACCGGTCCGAGTCATCAGGTAAAGAGGCGTTCATAATTGATAAGCCTCTTGATTTGACTAAACACACATGACGTGTTGGAGGCATAAGGATTACGAAGTCACTACACGGCAGCGTCAATCCGACGTCGGGTCTGTGTACACTTCCCCACCTAGGGGAAAATAAGCAAACAAAGGACACGCACACACATCTCCTCGCCGACTCAGGTAGCTCTGCAAAGATGCGCTCATAAACAGCTGTGTCAAGACGCACAGTTGTAGAACCCGCGCTGGCAATATGGTTTTCCTGGAGCGCAGAGCTGGCTCAAGATACAGACTACTACGATTAGCAGGGGAGTTCCTCGTGGCTTTTAATAAGATCATTTTATTTCAACAGGTGCTTGGTGCACATTAAATTAACAAGAGTTAAACCATCATGAATATTTATCTAAAAGCGTTTTGGTTACAACTTTTAGGCGTCATGTTTTGAAGTGAATAAACTCATATTTTTCTGTCTTAACAAGTTGGGCACACTGTTTTGTGCATGTTTACATCTATGAATATGTATAATTATGAAATATAAGGACTGATGATGGATAATAAAAGAATGATTTGTGAGTCAAGTGTAGGTATGTGTGTGCTAGATGGGTTGGACGGTGTTTGCTCACAAGAGTGGCATGAAATTCAAGTCCAGAAAGTAAACTACAACTGCTGACATTAAGGAAACATTTTAATAATTTATATCATTATTAATGTGATAGCTCACCCAGAAATGATCATTCTGTCATCATTTACTCACTCTCGTGTTGTTCTAAACCAGTAGGAATTTCTTTCTTCAGTGGCAATGTCACTTTCATGACTTAGTAAAAATATCTTTGAGTAAATGATGACAGAATTTCCTTTAATTCAGAGAATCCAAGCCAGGACTGAGACATGCATTATTTTTTTCTTTTTTGCGTGTGTGCCCACCAGCTCACAGCCTAACCCATCTTTCCAGGTGAATGGGGTTTCTACTAACTTGGCACTAACAAAATAGTACTGAAATATGTTTGACATCACATCGTCTGTACACCTGAAGACAAAATTGAGCCAAAAGGCAATATGATAAGTCTCTCTCGTTTTTCTCTCCCTCTCTTCCCGTCTCAGTAGACATGCCCTGCGTTCAGGCCCAGTACGGCCCTGCACCTCATGGGTCCAGCTACTCCGCCCAGTCCTTTGGTTACCATGGTGACTACAGTGCTGACCTCATGGCGACAGACTACACGAAGTTTGAGCTTGGTGGGGGGGAGATTTCGGCGGCGGCTGCCACCACTTCCCTACCCAGTTTTAATGTGTTTGTGGAGGGTGGCTTTGAGCCGAAACCCTCCTGTCTGTATCAGCTCCCTCCTCAACGCCCTATCAAGAAGGAGGAGGAGTCTTACCCAACCATGGCACCATCCGACGAAGCAATAGCTGGGAGTTCCATGTACTTTAAGCAGTCGCCCCCTTCAACGCCCCCCACGCCACTTCACTCCGGCCCACCCAGCAGCTCTTTCTTGTGGGATGAACACAGTCTTCCCCCTGTGCCCCAGCCCTGCCTGATTGAAGGTCCACTGAAGAGCCCTCGCTTCCCTCATTTCTACGAGCAGACGGCACCACCCTCCACCAGCGGCTATGACACCGCCATTGGCCTTCCGCTGCACCCTGAACGCTCTCCTTCCTCATCCTCTTCATCTTCACATGTGCCACCCAGCCTGGACACGCACACACACTCACATGTGCACTCACACATGTACCCCCTGAACATGGGTAAGCCGGGAGGCCTGGCGTTCCGCTCTCTAGGCATGGGCCATTGCCCGCAGCTTCTGGGAGAGAGTTTGCCATCGCCACCCAGTCGCACCAGCTCTGGAGAAGGTAGCTGTGCTGTGTGTGGAGACAATGCGGCCTGTCAGCACTACGGTGTGCGCACCTGTGAGGGCTGCAAAGGCTTCTTTAAGGTAAGAATTAAGCATCCCAGCAGCACTTTCGTTTTCTTATAATAATTCTCAATCAGATCAAATACATACGCACCCAAATTCCATCACTGTCACTACTATTTACATGAGTATACCATTGCAAATGCACAATAATCCTTATTGACATACACTTTCACTGAAAGAATCATACAAGACGTTCTGTTGAATGTAAATAGGAGGATCATACGCAAGGAACTTTTAGTTAATATCTTTAACTAAAATATTCCACTGCACACTGACGCACGTGTACTTGGGCCTTTAAAGGGATAGTTCACTCAAAAATGAATGTTCTGTCATCATTCACTCACCTCCTTTTTGTACGGCTTTGTTCTGTGGAACACAACAGAAGATATTTTGACAAATGTTTCAGTGTTTTTTATCCATGCAATATAGTTAGAGGGGTCCCATCATGTTGTTTTAAACCAGTAGTTCTAAGATATTTTCTGTATTTCTGCTGTAATTATGACAAAGCTGCTTGTTTTTAAACTTGTTTTATTAACAGAAACTGAACTTATTGATAAATTAATTTAATTAACCAAGATTCATCTTTTCAAGAACTGTATGTTCTTCAATAAAAAAAAAGTCATTGAGGGGTAAACAAAGATATATTTTCGGTTTACATTTCAGTTTACATTTATTAGATTTGTAACATTTTAGATTATTTTAATAGATCAATAATCATTTATTAATTTAAATACTTTAAGTCATTCTGCGATCACCTTGGAAATTGATTGAAGTCCCCAGTGGGCCTCTGTCCCTGGTTAAGACCCCACTGACTTTTACTGTATGAACAAAAACAGATGACATTTCTTTCACAATATCTTCTTTTTTGGTTGAACTATCTCTTTAAAACACAACACAATTAACTGAACTATTTAAAAGAACTAAACAAGCTGAGGTCAACTGAAAAAGACTGGAAGTACTTGCCGGAGGTAATCTCTCATTTGGATTTCCCTTATTGCTTTACATTTATTCATACTATTGCATATGATTGTAGTATTGTAGAAGCTGACGTGGGAGTTTGCAGTTTATGTTGATTGATACGTGTTCCTCAGTGTGTGCTTATTTGAAAAGCATGTCTCATTGTGTATCTGAGTGTGTCTGTCATTAAATGGAGTGTAAGAGGATTGTACTTGTGCTTTATTGTACAGTATGTGTCGGTCAGTGTGATTTTTCCGTCTCTTATGTAGCAGTGTGGCCAGGGTAGTGTCTGTTAATTGTGTATTCATTAGTGGTCATTAGTTTTGTTCTTGGTTTGAAAGGAGCTCTTGGTTGAAGAGCCTCACACTGCTCTACACCGATCGCACCTCATTCTCTGAGTGTGAGGCTCAGGGTTAACCAATCATTGTAACGCACTCCGCAGGCGTTTGAACCAAGGTTAAAGCCCACCATGTGAATAGCAATTCTTCTGTGAGCTGTGTGTGTTTTTGTCGTTTCATTTGAAGAGGGGGTTGTTATAAGGTCTATACCACCATTTGAGGCTGTACAGAAAATAATTTGTGCACAAAAACTGAAAGAATGTTTAATTTCAGTTTCAGAGGTGCAACTGTGGTTTGCTCAGCCTTTTCACGGAAGTATTGGCTTGTTTGTACTGAGTGTGAATGTGTGTATGTGTGTGTGTGTGTGTGTGTCTTCTGAGTGCTCTCACAAATCGTCTGAGCGGTGGTTGCCACGGCGTCTGTGAGGGTCGTTTCCCTCGGTGACCAGTGAGAGGTGTGACAGTGGCGCACACTTAAAATACAGCAGCTTGGAGCTGTAGCCAGAAACACACACACTCACAGACTGAGGAGAATCTAGCGTATAAAGATTTAATTTAACATTTACAATGAATTTAACCTATATTTCACATTTATTTCACATTTATGGATAAAAGTAATTTTTTATTTGCTCAGGTTAATATTACAGAAACAGCGAGAAGGTTTAAAATATTCAGAGACTATGCTGAAAGACTGACAATGAAAGTGAAGGAGCGAGAGTGACAGAGCTGAAATAATTGGAAATGGCCTGTGGTCTGGTGCAGAAATAAATTATGCCTCTTTTCAATTAGTTTCACAATTAGTTTTTATTTAGTAATTAATAAAAGCAGGGGTTGGTAAGCCTGAGGCTTTGTAGCCATTACTGCAACGCAGGCACACATGCATACACACAAATGACATCCCCAAACAATGACATATGCACACTGGCAAGTCTTAGATGATCAGCATACTTATTTTTATGCATACACACACACTCGTACTCACCCCCAACTCACAAAACACGCTCACCATTTAATTATCTCAGGCAACTCATTAACTCACAATATAAATATTAGCAGGTGAATTTTAATGCAAGCTGGTGTATTGTGTGGCAGTGTATGTCCTTTGTCAGACTGCTAATGCTCTTTTAAAAATTTCTCATAAATGTGTTTTATACAATAGAGTTTATTGTGATATTTATGCACATTGATTCCTAGTACATTAGTTTTTAAGATACATTTTTAATGGTGTGTGCATGCATTTTTTGTTCATTATCAGGCACTAAATCATTTCACTTATGGTTCTGTTTTACATCTGAATACAAACTGTTCTGCTGTTTCACAATGAAAAATAGTAAATAACTTGCCAATTTCAGCACACAAAATCTTTTCTCTCTGTCTTGCTCATTCGATCACACCACTTATTTTCACACCATTTATTTGATTTGTAATTTGCTCTGTGACTCATAACATGCTCCGAGTGAGAATATTTATTATGAATATTTACCTAATAGAGGGTCAAGACAGGCTCGCTCATTCACAAAACCTCCACGTTCAGCCCACTCCACTGGACTAAAAGTTTAACAGCACTTAACTACTCGTAACTGAATTTGAACTCATCTCCAGCACTTTCTGTTAGCTTACGTTGATTAAATCAGTTGCAACAAAGATAAATGTGCATTTGTGTCAGCATTATGGCATTTATAGAGTGCTTAGTAATAATCACACTAAAATGTGCTTCATTCACAGACATCGTCGTCTTATAATACAGTCCAAGTGTGCAATCCACACAGACACACACACTTAACCAATTAATGGTGACCCAGTTCCACCTCTCCTATTGAACAGCCATACATACACGTCTAATTACACACCCAGAGGAAAGGGCAAAAGAAGATAGTCTGATCATCTCTGATTAGGGGAGGAGAGGAAGAGGAGAGGGGGATAAAGGTTCCCTAAGGGGTTTTAATGTGCGACATGGCCATTAGCACATGTTACATGTCATGAATCCACAACTGCTTGTCTTTACCAACCCTACGGACCCTGCTGTGCACTGGACCGCAACTCTGTGTGTGTATGTGTTTGTATCTTTGTGTGCTTGCATGAGAGAATTATGGTAGTTCAACAATAATAGTAGGTTTTAGTTTTTTTTATTTGTCATACACTCTTAAAAATAAAGGCATCAATAGTTCAGTTCATCCTTTGGAACCTTCCATGGAACCTTTTAAATTCACAAAAGGTTCTTTATAGTGGAAAAGGGTTCTTCTGATTATTAAAATGTTCTTTACGTTAAGTAAAAAATGGTTCTTTAAGAATTGTTCACCCAAAATGGTTCTTCCATGGCATTGCTGTAAAAATCCATTCGGAACCTTTATATTTAAGAGTGTAGTGTTTGATTTTCAAGCTTTTTGCCATTTGTTTGTGGGCAGAAATTGATAGACATATTCATAAAAGTTACAATGTAACCTAAGTCAGAAAACTGTTTTAACCGTGAGTTTTGTACTGTGACATCGTTTAGAGCATAAACACAAATGCACATGCACGTACACACACAGAAAGTGTTTCAGTCACTTAATGGCCATCATATGTACAGCCGTTTATCTTATTTTATGAACATCATGAGATGTCTATTCATCTAGTGAGCTCCTGCAGCAATAAAACCTCTGTTTTGTGGACCGTACAATGACTGTGACCGACAGACAGAATCTGTCACAGTATAGAATGGAGTTGCACTCAGATAACTTGTGCATGTGGTGCAGGGGGAAACGGCGTGGTGTGTGTGTTTTTTCCGACTAAGCCCAGGGTGTTTTCGAGATGATGTGCTCCACAGGTTGTATTTTAATCAAGTCATACTGAATCAGTGTGAATGTAGCTGTAACTGAGTAGACTCCCCTAGATAACAAGTGCATTTGCGTGCCCACTGGGAGATTAGTCCACTCTACCGTGGCCGCTGTGGTAGTTTTATGTTCAATTTAAGTGAAATATGAGAAACCGTGCAAATCACATGGATAACGTGTATGTGGGTGAGTGTTTTAACTTCACCTGACGGTAAAATTCCAGCTTCCTGGGAAACGCAGGTGCTTTAATTGATTTTCATTTACACCTGTTGGAAACAGCTGCATGTGTATTATGTTTTTTAAATAGTTTTTATTGAAAATGTTTTAATACAAACCAAAAATTAAAGTTAGATTAACTTATCTTAAAAAATAAAGGCAAAAAAGCACAATCAGAGGACACCATTAGCCAGTAGCTGCTAGCCACATAACAAAGATGGCATTAAACTTTAATGCCATAAAAATAAATATATATATATATATTTCAGTCATACCTAGTTACTATCATGAAGAGTAGGTTTCCCACTTTGTTTGTTTTTTTAATTATTATTATTCATTTGAACTACTAGCAGCCTTGCTAATTAAATAACTGCACAATGAAACCAACAATGTTGATGTACATTTTAGTGCTATTGAATTGACCGTAGTTGTAGCTTGTTTAAGCATTGTTTTTGTTTGTTTTGGATATTACCTTAATCACCACAGAATTTACCAGTCTCACGCAAGTGCTTAATCTTTTGGCTTACCATTAGCACGTGCACTTGATGTCTGAACCTTAGCATTGTCATGCACAAAGTCTTTTTCCTCTTTGCTGTGTTTTTTAATGGCGCGAGTACTCGCATATAGTTTTTATTTCATTTTAATAAGGTCAGCAATAATCGCGCATCTCCAGCCGAGGAGAAAACAACTCCTGGGGGGCTTATTGCAGAGGCACGATCATCCAAAACCCTGAGGTGCCGTGAGCTGACCCGCGAGTTTCACAAACAATTTTATCACGCAGCGCGGGATGTCTCGCGGGAGCAGCCTCAGCACGCTTTGCACTGATCTTCATTGTCAGTAGCTTGCGCTAATAAAATTGTCCCTCCTGCAGGCAAGGCATGTTGGGAAATTAATTTTATCTAATTATCCTGATGGAGCCAGAGCTTTTTCACATTGTAATTAAAATCTGACCTGCAAACTTCCTTTTTAATTCTTAGCCAAAAACAGAATTGAATTAAATAAATAAAATGTTTAGACCTGTTAGCTTATTGTTTTTCTTCTCTCTTCTTTTACTCTTTTTATTGTCGGTGGCTGCAGAGGACGGTGCAGAAGAATGCGAAGTACGTGTGTTTGGCCAGTAAAAACTGCCCTGTGGACAAAAGGAGAAGAAATCGCTGCCAATACTGCCGCTTCCAGAAGTGTCTCAGTGTAGGCATGGTGAAAGAAGGTATCAAACACAAACACACACACACACACCTATAATATGTCTGGCCAAGCCACTCAAACCAATTATCACACAATAGGCCCTGGTGCATATGACCTCGGATGGACCTCTGGTTAGAGACTGATGCATAGGAGATAGACACTCTTTATCTTAATGACTTAAAACCTGCAGATGCACACACTACGCTCAAGAAGTGCCATGGATTAATACAGATTTGACGCGTAGCTGGTTTGGTTGGTTAGTATGAATGCATGAATTAAACTATAATGGAGGTGTTTACCGGCAGTACTTCGCCTCTGTAATCACAGCCTATCATCAGCTTCAGAACCGGTAATAACACAACACACAGGACAGTCACAGGCACATGCTTTCACGGGGACATTTAATTCTTGTAGAATTTAAGCATGAATACCATGTGATTTAAAAAGATCACACCTTTGATCATCTTATCCATATCGGCCGGAGATTAGGACAGGCATCCATTGTTCTTATTATATCTCACCTTCGCTCACCCGTTCCCTCCACCGGGGATCGTGCAGATTTCAGCTGCCCCCTACTGGTCAGTCAAGCACTGTTGAGAGGCACAGAAAAAGAAGGAAAGAAACTTTTATTTAAAACTACTAAAGCAGAAGTGCACAATACTCTTACTTTCCTAGGGATTGGTATAATGACTATGAGGTATAATTTAGCAACACAATATTGCTCATTGGTGTTCAAATACACAGTAACCATTAGTGTATGTGTGAAATTACATCATAAGGTTTGAATAATATTAATCTATAGTAATATTTGGATGTTTTAACTACGTGTGGACCTGTGCATTGTCTAAAATACGTGTTTGTTTGTGTGTTTGACACAGTGGTGCGCACAGACAACCTGAAGGGGAGGAGAGGTCGCTTACCGTCTAAACCAAAGAGTCCCCTGCAGCCAGAGTCCTCGCCCCCATCACCTCCCCTCAGCCTGCTGAACGCACTAGTGCGGGCCTATTCCCAGTCTACACCACGAGAACTAGACTACAATCAGGTACCTGAGTGTAAAGGAATCCTTGAATCAGTCTAGGATCATTTGAAACAAATCGTTATTTAACCTTTTGATGTATGATTATTAAATTACAACACAAAAAGTTATATTTTAAAACAACAATATAACCATCCATTTATTTTATTTTCAGCCATTTTGAATTTATAAAGTCATAAATAGCAACACAATCGCATATAAAGAGGACAGTCATTTAGAACAATGAGAAAGTGTCCCATGTGATTAGTCATGATGTTTTAGACCCATCATCTTTTCCTTGAATGGTAATAAAATGCAAAGATTAGGCCACTATAGTGGATGTCATGCATCAGAGGGTTCACCATCCATTGGTATCACATAAAAATGAGTGATTGTGATTTGTGTGGCATACTCATCTCTCTCGCTCTCTTCCTGTAGTTCAGTGCTGTGGAGCCAGTGGGTCTATCTGAGTCTCAGCAGATCCAGATGTTCTACAGAGTGCTAACCGGCTCCATGGAGGTGACGCACTGCTGGGCCGAACGGTTGCCTGGATTCTCTGAGCTTCACCACGATGACCAGAACCTGCTCATTGACTCTGCCTTCCTTGAGCTTTTTGTGCTCCGCCTCGCCAACAGGTACATGCAGATAAACAGAGATCTCACATTGCACATTCTTCCAATGTAGGATTTAGGGCTCTGAAAAAGTTGGCAAGTACAATCTTCAGCATACATTAAAACATCCATAATAATAAAGCTGGGCAATATAGAACAAAAACAACCTTACATTCATAACCCTTTGATTATGTGCTGTATATATCTCAGTATTTATTTACCTAATATTGCTTTAAAGGCTATTTTTTTCACCCAGTCACTTTAGCCAAATATATATATAATGTAAAATTCAAGATGTAGAACAACAATATAATCGTTCCCAATATTTATTTTATTTATTTCTATTTATTTAAAAAATATATAATATATATTAATATAAAATTAATATATATTTTTTTAATCAGAAGAACCGTCATTGTAGCCAAGATTTAAAAATGTTTAATGTAAGATGTGAAATGCAAGAAAAATCTATCCAAAAAAAATTGGTAACACTTTAGTATAGGGACCAATTCTCCCTATTAACTAGTTGCTTATTAGCATGCCTATTATTAACATATTGGCTGTTTAATAGTACTTATAAAGCACATATTCTGCATGACCATATTCTACATCCCTAATCCTACCCAATACCTAAACTTAACAATTACCTTACTAACTATTAATAAGCAGCAAATTATGTTATGTCAGTGTTATGATGAATCAATTTGTTGAAATGAACAGTTTGAAGTGATTCACAGGAATTAATCAAACTCAACTCTAATCTCTTTTTTGCTGCTGAAATTTAATCAGGGACTCCAAACAGTGCATCAAAATCATCACAATGTTCACAATGTTGCTTAATATAATATTACGAGCAATATGTCATTAATATTCACTATATCACCCAACCCCACAAGCAAATACTCTGTATGTAATACAATACAGAGAATGAATCCTGTAATAATATCCTAATTAGACATTTTCAGCTCTCGTCAGAATGGCTATAGCTGTGGGAGGAAACGGTAGTTATAGTGATTACACTCTGACTTTACACTCATAATATCTCATAGCAACTGTCAGATTTTTTTTTTGACTTGCTATTAGTGATGTCTCACAAGTCTCTTACGATTTTCATTCTGGTTTAAAAATTGGCATGAGGTGTAAAGTATCATTATGACTGAAAGAAGTCATTCACAGGCAGTGTCATGATTTATTTTCTGTAATATGGTGCAGTCACTGTTAGTTACATTGTGACTTCCTATACAACGAGTGTTTGTGTGTCTGTGTGTGAGCATGGGTTCTTGCTTTCTATTCAGCACTGTAAGGTTACTATGGACACTGTGTGGAAGATCCTGTGGAATTCACTTATTTAAGTTTATTGGTTAACAGCCCGGCCTAACCACCTCTCCCTCCCAAGACATTATGTGTGGCAGAAACAGCTCTGTTTTGATGATCACTTATATTACATTCACCATATTATGTTGCATTTCTGTTTTACTCGCAAGGCTGAAAGAGTTTGCATCCAGACTAGAAGTAACCTGTTGTTTCTTGACTTGAAGTAGAAGTGTGCGTGTTTCAGTGACTCAGTGACATTCTGATGTTGCTTTAACAGGAAGTGGATTTTTGTCTCAGCTCAGCTGCTCCCTGTTTAACTAGCTCTGGTGCTCTTTCTGTGTTTCTCTCTCCCTCTCTGATGGTGTAGGAGCAGGTGCGGGGAGGGAGGGCAGTGGGTGGTGGCGTCACAGCCTCAGTAGGGAGCTGCAGACTTGGGTTCTGACTCATTTAAGTGGGGGGATTCATCCGGGCTTACGTCACGGACACTCGAAAACTCACAAGATATGCATAAATGTGTGGAGACTTCACAATAAGGGCAAATTTTGCACATTTTCCGCTCACAAACGTTCACGGTTCTCACATATTTTGAAAATAGACTATACACCACCAAAACCCACACCAGAGAATGGTATCTGATGTGGCTCACACATGCACATATTCTTTGGCCACGCGGCCTCACTGAGGCTAGTGAATGAATGGACGCAAAGAGACAACTAAGCTCTGATGCAAATTTAAACGGAATGTCTGTGTTTTCCTCCTCAAGGGTGCTGGTTGTTAATTTTGTTCTGTAATAATGAGGAGCGTTCACTTCCTGTTTTCCCTTCTCTATGGCAGCAGTAGATAATGGACTGATTGCAAACCCTTCATGAAGGGCCCTTCCACATGGCTGTTAGTGAAGGGTACATGCAAGGTAGTAATTTCGCTGTTTATGAAAATGTGAACCTGGTTGGTGCATCCTCGTGATTCTTTTTAAAACCTATAGTCAAACCTTCACTTTCTCTCGTATTGCCTACTACACTACCGTTCAAAAGTTTTGAAAGAAGTCTTTTATGCTCACCAAGACTGCATTTTTTAATGAAAATATAGTAAAACAGTAATATTGTGAAATATAATTACAACATAAAATAACTGTTTCCGTTTGAATAACTTTAAAAATGTAATTTATTCCTGTGACGGCAGAGCTGAGTTGTCAGCAGCCATTACTCCGGTCTTTAGTGTCACATGATCCTTCAGAAATCATTCTAAGACACTAATATTTATTATTATTATTAATGTTGAAAACAGTTGTGCTGCTTAATATTTTGTAGAAACCATGAAGCATTTTTTCAGGATTCGTTGATTAATAGAAAGTTCAAATGAACAGCATTTATTTGAAATAGAAATCTTTTTTAACACTGTAATGCGTCCTTGCGGAATAAAAGTATTAATATCTTTAAAAAATCCCAAACTTTGAACGGTAGTATATATTAGCTGAAAATATTCCTTGTATATTTTTACTTATTTTTCTTTTTTTAATCAAATGTGACACAGGAAGATAGCCTGCTTAAAATGCATTTTAGTTTAAGACACAAAGAGTCAATATTTTTTTATTTGCTTCAACCATCTTAAAGGGATAGTTCACCAAAAATAAAATTCATATTGTCAAAAAAGTATATTAATAACAATAAATATACATAAGAAAACAAACAATAAATGAATAGTTTTTAGCATACATATTTCTGTTATCAAGGTAACTTTCCACTTCAAAATAAAGAAACAGTGATGTATGTTTTCATGTAGAATACAAGAGCCCTGCACCCTTCATAGTACTCACTTCAAGTGCTCTCCTGGAGTGAATAGGGTAAAATACTGCTCACTTTCCAATATAACATCACCAGTGCCGTGTCTGTGGGTTCTGTATATATGCATTCATGTGTAGTGGTGTAAAACCATTAGACTGCATTAATGAAGCACACATTTTGATTATTTACCCCTCTGGGCTTCAAAAGCAGCTCGGAAGATGACTCTTGAATATTTCCCTTCATCCCCTTTCCATTACTCCTCCTCTCCTTTCCTCTCCTCATCTATACGAGTGTGTGTTTTCGTGCAGACTAATGAAGAACAGTTCACGCAGCAGAAGCCAGCACTCTACGGGAAAAACGAGAGGAAGTTTTTCTTCCTGAATTGCAGGGTTGAGAGTGAAGGGCTGAAGACAGACCAAAAGAGAAAGAGAGAGAGAGAGGATAAGTGGATTGAGAAGAAGATGGATGAGTGGAGAGTGAGTGTTTGGGTGTTTTGCTGCAATTTCACACAAATGATTTTCGTGCGAATACAGTGAGACCATGAAGATAAAACTTTACTGCTTTGACCCAGAACCCTCCAACACATAAGGACAGACCCGAGAGAGAGAGAGAGAGAGAGAGAGAGAGAGGGAGAGAAATAAAGAGTATAATCTCAGGAATGTTTTAAAAGCTTTAATTGGGAAAGCTTGGCATAATTAGGTCCATTCCTATCTTTGATGTGCTCTTCCCTGTACTGGCTTTCATTTGTCGCTATGGTAATTGTTTCCGTGCAGTATGCCTTAAACACAGATTCGGCAGCCAATCGAAGGGCAGATCGTCATCACGTGAATCAGAGAGAGGTGATAATCAGCGTGTGTATGTGCGACTGTGTGCTCTCTGATAGCGTGTGGCTACGTACAGAATTAGAGGCTTGCTAAATTGAAACAGGTACCTGTTCTGAAGGGAACGAGAAGAACGGCGATTAATTAAAAGATGAAAGGCTGCGACTGAACTCGTGGCTTCAAACGGCACCTTGAAGCAGTATAAATAACAACAGTTCTTCATCTAAACCCCTTCTCCCTCTCTTTTGCTCAGGTCTTTGCTGGCGGATGAGAAGTTTGTGTTTTGCACAGGCCTGGTCCTTCACCGGCTGCAGTGCCTGCGCGGCTTCGGCGAGTGGCTGGACTCCATCCGAGACTTCAGCACTCACCTGCAGAGTCTCAACCTTGACATGCCTGCATTCTCCTGCTTGTGCGCCCTTGTGCTGCTCACAGGTAACACACAACCTCTGAAATACACTTGTGAAATCCCTTTCTATGCATTTCACACACTTGTCACTTCCTCCCGGTTGCTTTTTCCTGTTGTCGCTCTTGTATTTGTATATTTACACATCTTTTGTCCCGCTGCTAGCGGTCGTCACAGTGATCACAGGTGTGGGGCAGGTGCTGACAGATATTAGGTTTACCTGGACAGCAGAAATAATCCCCATTAATCACACACACACACACACACAGAGCAGAGACACAGAGATGGTGTGAGGTTTGTGTGCATCTCCTCTTAGAGTGCAGGTGGAGATAGTTGATTACTGGTTAACAAAGTAAGGCAGTGTGTGTGTGTGCTTGGGTCAGCAGGTGCTTGAGTCTTACCATGCATTATTAACACAGAGGCTAAACAGCAGGTCGACCTATATACAGACAAACACACTTTCCGCCGCACACACAGAAACACGGGCACATTCTGGCAAGCATTATGAGAATAAAGACAGCTGGGTTTCTAAAGACAGCATCTTTTATGATAACTTGAGGTGAATAAAAAAAATTTGGGGGGGGGGGGGGGTGTAAGAAAACATGCGCATATATTATGATGGAAACAAACTTATTGAATACATTTATAGATGCTTTTTTTTTTTTTTTTTAAGTTCTCATGTCATGTGACTGAATAATTAGCATTTAGAAGTAAATATCACAGATTATTTTGTGTAAATTAAATTCAATAGTTCATGTGACTTACACTTACAGAAAAAATATCAAGTTGGATGAAAACACTGCTTTATTCACAAAAATTGTGCGATATTCAGATTTTCGTATAAATTAAATTCAGCAAGTCATGTGACTGGATAATTTGCTCAGAGAAGTAAAACCACGTTTCTGTATTTGCACTGCTTTATTTGCGGGGGAAAAAAAGTTTTTGTGGTATTCACATTTTTCCATTAAAGTACATTTTAAATTTGATTAGTAACATGTTAATGTTGGGAAAAACATTTTAAAAGGATCAAGATAGGAACAATTTTGATCTTATGTTCATTTTAAAGATAGCAAGAACAGAGAGAGATATATCTGTCAATCAATTTACTCAGTCGCCCATCCAGTGCCCAATCTTCACCTCCCTTTTTTCAGCCACAATCTACAGTGTTGTGTGTAAATATGTGTGTATGTGTGTGTGTGTGCATGTGTGTGTTTGGTAGCCCCCATGGAGCAGCACTTAACTCTGTAGAGAAATTGAGCGCTACTCAGCAGAGCTCGGGTCCCTACCTCTCCTCTCTAGCTCTCTCTCTCCCTCTCTCCACTCCTCCACTCAGTCTATCGACCCTCTAAAAGTGTCCGTGGTGAAAGAGCGCCATCGATCATCCCCCAGGAGAGAGGGAGAGAGACAGAGAGAGCAAGGGAAAAAAACAGTAAGAGTGAGAGAGGACGTAGGCTGAATGCAGTGACAATGGAGCTGCTCTAGGCACATAGATTTGGAACACACATACACACACACACAGATATGTCCAAAGCAAGCCAGCATCCCTTTGCACTTCCGCTCCATGGCTGTTCTACCATACTGTGGGCACTTACACACATGGAGTTGTGTGAAGTGTGAAAGAAATACACACTAGACTGATTGGGAAGGGAATCATTAGAAAAAAATTTTATTGAATAATATGTAATATTATTATTATTAATTTAATATAATTATATAATGTATTATATATTCATATTTATTTGATATAATAATATATAATTTATAATTAAATATATCATTTAAAAAAAGTATTAACTTAGTAAAAATATTGGTCCCACTTTATATTAAGTGGCCTTAATTACTATGCACATATATTTAATTTAATAATTTGGCACAATGCACTTATTGTTTACATACATGTTTTTTCAGTGTACATATATTAAAAAAAAATACCTGCTTGTAATTACATCTGTAATTAATTTCTGTAATTACATTTATAATTACAATGTTGACCCATCCCTTACACCTTAACCCACTCTTAAACCTACCCATACCACCAAACCTGTCCTTAACCTTGCCTGTATCCCACCTCAATAGCAGCAACAGTGTTTTGCAATACAATATGAACACAATAAGTACATTTTTTTTAAAGCAAGTACATAGTAGTTAAGTCCACTTAATATAAAGTGGGACCAACATACTTATTTATATATATATAACTGGTTCACAAGAGTCATTTGTTCACAAATACTGTAGAACAGCACTGGGCACTCTATATGTTTAGTGATCTATCAGCATTGGTGATTCAAATGTCACAAAAATTATTTGGTTTCATTACTTTTTCAAAAATGGGACCGGTTGTGAATAAAAAATTATTCCTGATTCCCAAACCAACTGCAGATATTGTTACTGTTAGAGTAAGTGATGTGTTTATTGGGTATGTGTTTCAGTGGTGCGCGTGAACAGTTATAGTGGCATTTTAACCAATATTTAAAACCACTCTCTTTCCTCTCATTTTAGAACAATGTCCCGGTCTGAAGGAGCCTAAAAAAGTGGAGGAACTGCAATCCAAATTAATCTGCTGCCTGCGAGATCATCTGAGCTCGGTCAGCGCAGGAGGCGTGGCTTCAACTGGCAAGACCCCACCCCCAGTGGGAGCTGTGCTGAGTTTGAGGACGGAGCTTCGAACTCAGCGTACGCAAGGCTTACAGAGGATCTTCTACCTGAAGCTTGAGGACCTGGTCCCACCCCCACCACTCATCGATAGGTTTCTGGACACCTTGCCCTATTGATGACCACGCTCCTTTTTGCACACCACTGACACGCCCACAAGTTCACTCAGACACGGCCACAGCGGCTATAAACTCACCCTGGGAGGAGCAGAGCCAGTAGCTAACAGTGACACTGAACTCGATTTCCCATGAGTCCCTAAATCCTCACAGGAAGCAAATGTGTCTGAGGAGAAACCAATCATATAAGCGCTTTTTATCTCTGCTCTGCGCCTGATAGTGTAAATATGAGGCAGGGTTTGAGCATATCTGATGTAACGAGTTGGAAACGAGCACGATGCCTATAGCTCAGTGCGCCACGTCAGGAGAAGTATTACAGTGCAAGAATGTGTGTATGTGTGTCCGTGTGTGGCTCCTTTGCAGGCAGTCCAAAAGTTCCACCACAATCCACCTCAATGACAGCAGTTGTGTTCATCACAAACATACAGTCACAAACACACAAGTGCACGCAAACTGTCCTTTCACACATACGCACGGATCCAAAAAGCCAGCTTCAGATGCCAGATTATGACATATCAACTGTTGTTGGCAGAAATGAAGTGGATGTGTGTGTGAAAACATGTAGGAGTGTCTCTGAGGGAGGCTTTCGCCACACAGACAGAACGACAGAGTGCATTAATGTCCAGAATCACAGTTGATCACACCCCAGAAACCTGCAAACAAGTGCAATTTACTAAGTGCTATTGTAAACGAAATGAGAGAGGAGAGAACGAGAGAGTGTGTGTGTTTGTTTTAGTCCTATTTCAAACTCTAAATTATTTTAATACTAAGACGCCTTGTAAGGTAACGGTTTCAATTGAGATGATTTAGCCCGGTCTGCGCACTAACTTTTTAACGACGAAGTTCCACAGACTTGAAATTACTTTAGTTTTTATTACTATTATTATGAATAACCAAGGGATTTTAGTGGTAGCATAACAGACTAAAAAGAATTGGGCTTTGAGCACTTAAAAAACAGGAAGAGGAGGAGGATAAGGCAGGTGAGACGCAGGTGCAGAGAGAGGAATGAAACATTCCGCGTTCTTGCTCATTTTTGTATGTTTATACTGTCTACGCCATTTATTAATATGGAGGACATTGTTGCAAAAATTTCTTTTATATGTACAAAAAAGTAAAAACTGATTATATGCATGGTTTTCTCCTTCTCGCCTCTGCTTGTATTTATTTTGCAAAGACTGCCGGCTCCACAAGGGCTTGAACACACTTACTGACTAGGCGTTCTCGCTTACTTTATCATACGGCAGCAGTTTGAACAGATGAGGAAGTACAAATTATATATATATACACAATACAAAACTAATATTTTGAAGTGTTTTTATCTGATAGCTTTTTCAAATATTGTGGTACAAGTTGTGCATTGTTTTTTTTTTTTTGGAGAAGAAACAAAAAAAAGACGGAAAAAAAACATGTTTTTCAATGTCTCTTTTGGTTTTAGTTTTTTTTTCTTTGGTTCACTGGAGGCTCTGTTCAGCACTTTGAAATCATAAAAAAAACCTTCTGATTATTTGAGTGGAAGTGTGTCGTTTTTCTGTTCACCTCTGTGTAAAAGCATCAGAAGTGTTTTTCTCTTGAAGCTTGTGTTTGTTGTCACGACTCCGGATGAGACCGAGGGACTCCCCCTTTGTCAAGTTGAAAAAGCATCGACGTGCCAGGTGTCTTTACCATCTAATACCATCAAGTACCCTAATATGTGTATGTGTATGGGGGGGATTCTGGCCATGGGTCCCCAATGCATTGGGCTTCAGGTATGGGATTGAGCTGGGGGACAGATTCAGATCATTTTGGTGGATTCTGACCACATCAGGACTTCGGTCCTCATTAAGCCCCATCGATCCATGCTGACATTTCAGTGCAGACGCACACATGCACACTGACACGGCTGCGCTTTCTCTGTCTTCCTCCATCACTCCTAATTTGTCTGGGATTGTCGAGAGCAAAGCTAACCATGCATGGGCATATATGAATGTATCTACACACACACATACTTGTTTATGTGGTTTACGGTGACTCTCCATAGGTGTAATGGTAATGGTAAACTATATTTTCTATACCCTAACCCTATTCACAGAAAACAAAAAAAAACATAATTTAGTATGGTTTTTTAAGTCATTTGGTTTATGAGGACACAGCAAGAGTTTTCCTTGTAATACATGTTTTTAAAACCATGTTTTCATTGTAATACCACACATTAATTATATACATTTGTGTCTTCATAAACTACATATTAAAGCACACACACACACACACACACACACACACTCACACAAATACTTTAAAATGCTTCACATAGAGCCTTTCTGGTCTGCATGATGCAGTGAATGTTTATTTCTTGGACAATAACTTGGAGCTCAAAGGCATTTGTAATGGCTTATAACTGATATATAATAATATTATATACTAATAATAATCTAATATATTATTTTTATTAATATATATATATGTATGTGTGTGCATGTGTGGTGTGAGTGTGTGTGTGTGTGTATATCAGGGTTATTTTAGTTAACTAAAACTGAAACTAAAACCATTAAAAAAGTATTTTCATTACTCAAAATAAAAATAAACATTAACTGAAATAAACTATAAAAACTCTTTATTTCAGCTAGTTGCCAAGGCAACATTTCTCATTTTAATTTCGTTTAACTTTATATACTAAAATAACTAAAACTGAAATAAGACTATATAAACGTATAAAAAAAACTACAAAAAATGACAAAAACACAACAAAATTATTAAAACTTTCAAATTAAAATGGAAATTATGAAAATAAAAACTGATTCAGAATAATAAAAACTAATGGTTTCTCAGTGATACTAAAATAACACATCTATATATATAGATATAGATATAGAGATAATAGATTGTATCATAGATAGATAGTTCTGTTTCATTTATTTTATGTATTTTTGTGTCTTTTTATTATATGAAGCTTTCAGAGAGTATGTTATAAACGCACACACGGTGGCAATGTTATAAACACTCACTTAGACAGGTGGGTGGTAGGTTGGTGAAGCTGTCAGTTTGGGGGAGGCCAGATCGATTCAGAGTGTCAGGTAGCCGACCCCCCTGGAGTCTTCATTAAAACCCTGTATTAGTGCTGCAGGGGAGGGGCGCACACACACATACAACACACACCTCATTTCCCTGTAACTATGTGGTGTGTTTGTGTGGCGCATGATATATTGATTAGCTGTTAGCAAGTGTGTTGAGGGGATCAGCAGGGCTGAACTCACACTGTGTGGACTGGAAACAAAGCTTTAACGGAAGAGCGAGACTGGTGCTCACACACACATGCAAATCATGTGCCAAAGTGCACGTTTGCATTAGCTGTGATCTAGAGCTATTCCAAAAATAAAATAAAATAATAAAACATTTACCTGACAAATCTCGTATCTAATAAACTTTTATTTTATATATCTATACAATTACAATACTTAGAAATAATACTTAGTTTTTTATTAATTGAACAACATAATCAAACACTTGAAAAAAGCTCTAACCTGACCCCTAAATCTAATCTTAATATTGACCTTTAACCCAGCCTAAACTTTCACCTTCTAAAACCAGGTACGAGTTTGCATTAAAATGATTGCTGGTCAACAGGAAAGAGTTCCCGAGATAGAAATATTGAATATTTGATAGCTTAAACATCTTAAAAACTATATAAAAAAAAGGTTCCAACAACTCATCTAAAGGCAATTCACATTTCATTTCAAATCTAAATTTATTTCACAATTTTAATACAACATATCACTTACCCTCATTACTTACAATATGTCCTCCTAATTCATTATTTAGTGTTGGCAGTGTTGGGATGGTTACTTCGGAAATGCAATAGGTTACAGGTTACAAATTACCTTGTTTAAAATGTAATAAATCGTGTAACTATTTTAGTTACTTTATTAAAGTAATGCAACTGATTCCGTTTGTTTACTTTTCTAAATTTCTAATGTTTTCAACTGTTAGTGATTTCCAAACATTTAAACTGGGTTAACTTTACAGTAGTGCTCAACACCACAAGCCCAATTCCAGAAAAGTCGTGTTTTGAAAAGTTTTGTAAAATGCAATAAAATCAAGAATCTGTGATTTGTTAATTCTCTTTAAATTTTATTTAATTTGGAAAAGATTTCCAAAGTGTTCACTGACCAACTTAAATATATTTTGTAAATATAAACAAATGTTGATTTTGATGGCTGCAACACACTCCAAAAAAGTTGAGAAAGAGGCAAGATAAAAGTGAAAATGTTATAGAATATCCAAATTAAACTGTTTTGAAACAGTTTACCGTAATTAATAGGTGAGGGTGTCATGTTTGGTTATAAATGAGCATCTCAGTCTTTGCAAGCAAAGCTGGATTATGGCTCATCATTTTGTGACAAATTTCATGAGAGAAGTGACAAACAAATCAAAAATCAGTAATAGTAAAAATCTCAGTTAAATGTGAGAACCGCTGTCACTTAACACTGTCTGCTGCTGCATCAGTAAATGCAACTTGAATCTATGTTACTTCCTTTAGGAGAAAGCTATACATCAATTCTATGCAGTGCTCTATGTGTGCTGTGGTCAGATGAGTCCATATTTCAACTGGTTTCTGGGTAAAATGAATGTCGACTTTTCAGTCCCAAAGACCAAAGGGACCATCCAGACTCTCATCATCAACAGATGCAAAAGCAAACATCTGTCATGGTATGGGGGTGCAGCAGAGCAAACGGCATGGGTGACTGGCATATGTGCAAAGGTACCAATGACATGGAGGTATATAGAGAAATTTTACAGAGACATATACTGCCATCAAGATGACATCTTTCATGTGAAGCCTATGGCTATTAGATCAAGACATTGCCAGGTTTCATTCTGCATGTGCTACAACAGTGTGGTTTTGTAGACACAGAGTGAATGTGCTAGACTGCCCTGTCTGCAGTCCGGTTCTGACTCCTGTTAAAAATGTACGACCAGTCATGGAAAGGAGAATCAGATAACGATGATCACAGACTGCTGAGCTTCTGAAGTCTTATATTAAGCGAGATTGGATGAAAAATTTGCTTGCAAAACTTTAACAATTAGTATCCTCAATTCCCAAACAATTAAACATTGTAAAAGGAAAGTTGATGTGACGGTGGTAAACGTGTCTCTGTCCCAACTTTTTTGAAGTGTGCTGCAGCTATCAAAAATCAAACTTTGTGTATATTTACAAAATAAAATTGGCCAGTGAAAACATTGGATTTTTTTTCTTTGTATGTTAGTCAAATTAAATACATTTTAAAGAGAATGAACAAATAGGCCTAACATATTGGACCTTTTTCACATTTCTGGGTTTCTCAGCAGCGGAAGTCGTCATCATAGTTGGGTTAACTTGAAGAGCAGTGAATGAGTGAGTACCACAAATATATTTATGAATATTTATTAGAAACACCCTCGCATTAGCGTTAACTGTTTTTTTTTTGTGTGTGTAATTTGATGCAAAGGTGATATAATACAACGAATAGTGTTATAAATGTACATACATTAAAAAAAAAATACAAATATGAAAAACTTTCGTGGATTTACTTTAAACACGTCATCACATTCTTGTGAAAAGAGTCCATTCTTGATTTTATGGCATTTCAAAAAACATTCCAACTTTTCTGGAATTGGGGTTGTAATTACTGTCAGAATTTTTAAATCCTACATCACTTGAATTAAGATTATAATAATTTAATTTTAAAGCACAGCCACCACAAAATCAGACTTACTTTGAGATTCTGACTGAGGTTAAATACAGATTTAAAATCACAACAACAAATAATTTAACAGCTATGATAAAGTTTTTGAAATCAAATCTTTGCATAGCTATGCCATGGGAAACACTGGAATCTAACAATGCCTTGAAAAAAAAGGATATACATAAACCCAAATTAGAAATAAAACAGTTATCAAATAAGCATGTGTTCTGTTCTCTGTACTAAATTTGGTGTCTCATATTTTAGAGCAGTCACTGCAATTTATGATAGAAATCAATTAAATCTGTATGTGTGTGTGTGTGTGTGTGTGTGAAAAAATTCAGATGTAACCCTCTTTGTAATCGTTAACATTTTGTAAGTAAGTAACAGTAATTTAATTACTAATTTTTTCTCAGTAACTGTAACTGATTACAATTCAATTTATTTTGTAATTAAATTATGTAGTTCCATTATATGTAACTAGTTACTCCCCGACACCAGTGTTGGTTTTTAAATAAAGCAAAGCCCTAATCATATGCATATACGTATAACTCATCCTGCACTGTTTGAGCTCAAACTTGAATTTTACCTCAACTTGGACAGCTTTTTGAAAAGATACCATTGTTAATATGTACTTAAAGTGGGTGAAAAATTATAAAGTGGGTGAAAGATCAAATAGATTTACGATGAAAGAATAACTTGAGCCATATTTAAGCTGCAGAATATCACAGAAAGCTAGCAGTTAGCAACCACAGAACATCAAAACAATCATAGCAACATGCTAAAAACACTCAGAATGCACAGCAACACCTGGCAAACACCTTAGCCCTTTTGTCACAGGCAAACACCAGTCACATTTTCTTCAGAGAATGTAAGAGTTTTTTTCTCTATCTTAGTTTAGTTTTAGTCTCATATTGTTTTGGTATGAAGCGCGGGTGTAGGCTGCACTGGCTTGTTTGATCTATGAAGGGGGTATTCCAGATTCTAATCTCATCTGAAATAATGTGGTCTGGCCTTTTGGGTTTTACATTTGGGTGATGGGGTTGAAATGAAGATGATGGTGATATAATGAAGACTTGTCCCTTCACAGACATGTGGTATTACCCCACTACAGTGGGTCTCCCCCTCGGTCAGGAGGGATGAGGGCGGCAGGGGAGGGACAGTCTGGAGAGATGGAGAGCTCTGCTTCATGATGAAAGTTGAGACCGATTCGATGAACATACTGCAACCTGCCAGGTTGTTGGGTTCAGATTCTCCTCTCAAAAGCCATTTTAGTTTCTACCGCAAACACTTTCAGTTTTTCCATCCTCCCACTCCTTCTTTCTGTCTTTATGTATCTCACGCTCTCCTTTTTTCTATGTGTTTTGCTCAATCAGTGTCTTGTTGATTTTTATGATAATAAATTTGTGTCTAAGGTTTTTGGTGGGATGTTTAAAAAAAAAAAAAAAGTCTCATTCTAATCAAGGCTGCATTTATTTGATCAAAAATACAGTAAAAACAGTAACAATATTGTGAAATATGATTACAATTCAAAAGAAGTGTTTTCTATTTTAATATCAGTGTTGGGAAGGTTACTTTGGAAATGTAATAGGTTACAGATTACAATTTATCCTATTTAAAATGTAATAGTAGTGTAACTATTTCAATTACTTTATTAAAGTAATGTAACTGATAACATTTGAATACTTTTTGATTACTTTTCTAAATTTTTAACAAATGTTTTCAAATGTTATTTTAATTTTCAACCGTTTAAAGCAGTCACGGTTAACTTTACAGTAGGACTCAACACTAGTTAGTATCAGACTTTCAAAATCCTTCTTCACTTGAATTAAGATCATAATTATTTCATTTAAAGCACAGCCACCACAAAATCAGACTTTAGCAGCTATGTTTACTTTGAGATCATTCTGCGGTTAAATACAGATTTATGATCATAAGATATAGTTTAATACTAGCTTTTTGAAATCAAAATATTTGCATAGCCATGTCAAGTAACATTGGCATCTAGCAATGCTTTGGGGGGGGGAATTTAATCTTTAAAACTAACCCTAACCCTAACCTAACCTAACCTAACCCTAAACTCCTGAAATATTAGTGTGTCACATTTTAGAGCAGTCGATGCAATTTGGGAAAGATATAAATCAAATCTGTATATGTGTGAAAATATTCAGATGCAACCCCCTTTGTAATCTTTAACATTTTCATAAGTAACTGTAATTTAATTTTAAAAAAAATTCTTAGTAACTGTAACAGATTACAGTTACATTTATTTTGTAATTAAATTTCGTAATTCTGTTACATGTAACTATAGTTACTCCCCAACACTGTTTAATATAT
This sequence comes from Sinocyclocheilus grahami, assembly GCF_001515645.1. Taxonomy (NCBI): domain Eukaryota; kingdom Metazoa; phylum Chordata; class Actinopteri; order Cypriniformes; family Cyprinidae; genus Sinocyclocheilus; species Sinocyclocheilus grahami. The sequence goes on from NW_015505354.1 coordinate 1,187,316, forward strand.
TATAAAATGTACTTTCTTCCTGTGTTTGAAACACTGAATGCTTATTGTAGTATGCTTACAGTGTCATATGATCCTTCAGAAATTATTAATTTAATATGCTGACTTGGTGCTTAAGAAAAATTTCTTATAATTATCAATGTTGAAAACAGTGCTGCTTAATATTTTTGTGGAAACGTGATACATTTTATTTTCAGTTTTCTTTGCTGAATAGAAAGTTAACGAGAACAGCTATATTTTCGTAACAGTATAATATCTTTACTGGATCAATTTAATGCTGAATGAAAATGAATTTCTTAAAATTTTAACAGTAGTGTATTTAAGAAAATGAATTTATGATATATGTATATTCATAAATATTTATACATAAAAGAATGTAAAAATATATGTTTTATTATAAATATGTATAAAAAATACATAAAGAAAATAACAAAAATAATACACATACTTTTTCTTAGTAGATTTATTTATTTAATTATTAATTAATCAGTCAACTGGAGAACGGAGGAGTGATTATCAGTCATGTAGATATGGTGGTTTGTACCTGAAAAATAAAATGAAGACTTGTCGTCTGCAGTGTGGCTTTTCACCTGGTTGTGTGGGTGATTTCTTTGTAGGTTCTTTATGAACTGAAATGGTGGTTACATCTCTCTCTATGTCTTTCTGTTTGTGTATGTGTGTGGCTGGAAAATAAACCTACAAAAGCCTTTGGGAGATACAGAAATAAAGCTACCCAAAGAGAGAGCGGGAGAGAGAGAAAGGGAGGGAGGGAGGGAGGGAGCACACAGTGGGCTTTGGTTAATCCGTTGGTGCTCCCTAAAGCCGGAAACACTGATCATTGGGGCGCTGAGGGAAGAGCAGGTGTGTGCAGTGTGTCTGAACCTTAATGATACCCAACAGTCCTCATATATTTACATACACAGAAAAGAATGTAACTAATATTACTTTATTGCACATTTAATATGCATACTGTGCTTTAAAGACTGGAGTAGAATTTGCAAAGTATGTGATACAATTCTGTAAACATTATCTAATCATTCCAATCCTCTGGACAAATTTGTTTTAGACTTTCTTTGGATATGGCAACAGTTATGTACTGTACATTTTTACATAACTCACGGAACATAATGATTTGTAGGAAGAATTTTTAGAATCAGAAAGGACAGTATGTGAGAAAGACTCCACACGTCTTATCTGACATCAGGTAAGAAGTAGGCCTATATATTTTTAATGATCTAAAATATATTTGTACATTTGACATTATAAATTGTACATTTGACATGGCTCTTTTTTCACATTTCATAACATAATATATAGGCCTACGTTATTGTTATGAAATGTGAAAAAATTCAGATTCAGATGGTAAAATGTGAAAATAAACATTTCATAAGTATTGCAAATAACCAAATGTGGACATTAAATATTATAGGCTATAGTTTACTTCTCCCAGAAAAAAGTAAGTTAAAGTAAACTCAAGTATTTAGCTTTGCTATTTCATATGCAAAAATTAGCATTTTTTTCGTTACTAAACATAGTTTATTTGTAAAGTGTGTTATCTCCTGGATGATAAAGTTGACCAGCACGTTCACTCTTTTATAACAGTTTTAGTTCCGCAGAGAGCCATAGACGGACACATTTTGTAGTTACACACAGCACAAAGCGAAACTGTTTACCAACACAAAGTTAGTGGCAGTGACTGAAATCATCGACAGCAGGTCTTCGCTGTTTTCTCGACAGGTAAGGAAAGACTTATATGAAACTGAAAAAAAGTAGTTTACAATCACAATGCTGAATAAAGTCTCTGTTGAGGGAGTGTAGCAAGCTAGCTGAACTTATACTCATCTGTTTGCCCTAGGGATTTTATTATTATGGCTTATTAAAAATATTATGTTGAGCATGATAATGTGAACACACAGTCCTGTTTTGCCAGCTAACATTGATAGTGTAACAGTATTATCACGCTAGACGTGTTGTCTGACATCTGACATAATGTTGTTGACATGTGACACTTGCTCTTTAGTATCTTACCATGTTTTCTACACATATATCATGGTAATAGCATTACTGTGTGGTTGGACTATATTCTGTGAAGTATCTCAGAGTACAATGTAAATAATATGGTACAAAATTATGCATTCAGTACCATGGTATAGCATATATCAAAAGTACCATAATATTACCATCTGTTGCTATCATTTTACCATGATACTAACCAGTACTGTTAATTTATTTATTTTACTTTCTGATAGAGAAATAGTACCCCAAACTACCCTCCCCTAACTTAATACTTTATTATCTTTAATAATTTTTTAATATAAAAAACCCCCATTTAATTTCATATATGGTTTAACTGTCACATTCTCTCTTTCTGTCTTTTCGAGGAAGACTAATTATGTATGGAGTCGTTAAGCCTGTGACATTATAAGAGAGGTCATAAGAGACGGTCATGATGGCGGAGGAGGCTGGAAAGCTTCCACTTCTGCGCCTGGAGCCCCCCATTCAGAAATTCATTAAAGTGGCCATTCCCACTGACCTGGAGAGACTGCACCAGCACCAACACAACATAGAAAAGGTACAAACACACACACACATGAACAGCGACAGCAAAGCCCAGCACATCACATCCAAAACTCAGCATATGGTCAACAGAGAGAGCCATGTGTCTGTGTGTGGTCACCACAGTCGAGTGCTGAATAGCTGACGGTGTATCTGAAATCTCTCCCGGTCAGCCTGCTTGAGGAACATAGAATAAAATAACGGGGTTTGGGGGATCTTGCAGAGCCATGGAAACCTAGATGATTGTGAATTACCAGGCTGTGATCATGAGGAGATTTTATTAAATGTACATAAACAGATAACGCTGTCAAATTAACTAAGCTTCCTTTTCACAGTTTCAGAGAAACAGTCAGTGGGATAAACTTCACCAAGAGCACATCAACTCCAGCCGCACTGTCCAGGTACAACAAAATTGTAATAATGCAATTTTTTTACATTTACATTTAAATGTGAAGTCGCGAGGATCAACAATGATAACTATGGCACTGTTTGTTTTTAAAGAAGTTGAAATATTTATTTAGCAAGGATGTGTTCAATTGATCAAAAGTGACAGTAAAGACATTTGTAATGTTACAAAATACATTTTGAACTTTCTATTAATCAAAGAATCCTGAAATGTATCATGATTTCCACAAAAATATTAAGAAGCACAACTGTTTTCGAAACATGATATGCTCTTCTGTAGTATTTCTTTGTCTATAAGTTATTCTTGAGAGTTCAATTTCCATAAAATGTAAAAATCCTTATCCACATGCAAATGACTGGAAAAGTCATGGTCGCAAAGTGTGGGACAATTACCATTAACGACTAGTGGGATTTGGATTCATATGTGTTGTTTCAGTTCACCAAAAATATCTCTCCATTTTATTGTTGGTTTTCTCAGGGTAGTGACCTGGTTTGAAAATATTCCCATGTGCCACAAGGCACTGTGGAATGTTGCTCAGACAAATCATTCTTAGTGATGTAACAGGCTGTTGCCATGGTTAAGTTGCATAATAAATCTTAACATCATATGGGCACAGTTAAAAGGGATTATTTAGCCAAAAATGGAAGTTCTGTCATCTTTACGTAACCCTAACCCTGCTGCCTTCCATACAATCACAGTCATTTGAAATTGAAATGGCTAATAATAGTTAACTTAAAAACTAGTTTGACAGCCATGGTCACCATTCACTTTCACTGTATGATAAAGAGCAGCTTGTACATTCTACTATAAATAACTTGTTTTTTTTTAAAAACACAATATTAAAGGAAGTGCTCACACAAAAAGGAAAATTTGCTGAAAATGTATTTCCCCTCAGGCCATCTAAGATGTAGATGAATTTCTTATCGGAACAGAGCTGGAGAAATGTAGCATTACTTCACTTGCTCACCACTGGATCCTCTGCAGTGAATGGGTGCCGTCAGAATGAGAGTCCAAACAGCTGATAAAAAAACTTAAACATAATCCACAAGTAATTCAAACCACATCAGTTCATAAATATCTTAATGATGAATTTGTTCATTACAAACACACAGCTTTTCACTATACAAGACATAAATTCATGTACTGGAGTCATGTGGAATACTTATGGATTACTGTGATGTTTTTATCAGCTGTTTGGACTCTCATTCTGACGGCACCCATTCACTGCAGAAGATCCATTGGTGAGCAAGTGATTTATTGTTAAATTTCTCAAAATCTGTTCCAATGAAGAAACACTCATCTATATCTTAAAAAGGAATGAAGGTAAGTAAGCAGATTTTTCATGTTTGGATGAACTATACCTTTAAGCCAAAAGGAAATGTCATCATGTTGATCAGGTTCAATGCAGGTTAAACAAAAATTAAAAGGAATGAATCTGTGCATTCAAAAATTTCTCTAAACATGATAAAAAGATCTCATCAGAAACATGCCTTCATCCTGTGCTGATACAGCTGTGAGACATGTCTATATATTAAGTAATGTTTGACCCAGGTCTCTGGTGTACGTGATGGTGTATGTGTGATGTATTTTCTCTACCTAATGGCCAGACAAGCGTGTAACCTGTGTGTTAATGTTTCTGAGAGTCTGTCCGGGCCTCTTATGGAGCAGTCCTTGGAGTGTGTTATGTGCCGCCATGGGTGTGTGTGTGTGTGTGTGTGTGACTGTGACCTTAGCACCCAGGTCTTGTTCCCCCAGAGATGCCAGAGAGCTTTCCTGTGTCCACCACTGCAGAGAGTGTGTGAGAGCCTGCAAGTGTTTCTGTGTCAGCGAGATGTGGACGACTGACAATAGACGGAAACAAGACAGACATTGTTAAAGTAGCTCCCTAGGGGACAGAAATAGAGAGAGCAAGAGAGGAAAAACCCTAAAATTGCTCTCATCACACACCTATAGAAGGAGCTTTGGGGGGTGGGGTGGACTGACCCAGATTTTAAGATATTAAGATATATTTCGTCTGTCTTTTTGTGTCCCCATTCTATATTACAAAGCAAGTTGCATACATTAGTAATGCTTTTAGTGTTCTGTGTGTATGTGAATCATTTAAGAGGGATGATCCTGAGTATGGTTATTCAGAGTGTGAAATGAGAGCAGTTGAGCTGAAAGCTTTGATTGGCCGGCTGTTAGCTTGGACCTCTGTATTCAGTACGAATGAATTGATCTGTAATCCCTGCTAGATGTTTGCTTCTGGACATGAGCTGATGGGAAGCACCAGTTCTTTTATATATATATAGCTTCAGGTTTTCATCAACATCTGGTTCGAAATTAATGAGAAAATAAATAATCACGGGATGCTTCTGCTCATGGAAAACCTTTAAAAATGAGTGAATCTTGAAATTGTGATATCCAGGCCTGTATAATGAAAAATAATCAAATCATGAGCATTTCTGTAATTAATATATTTTTTTCCCCCTAGATTTTCTGGTAACAATATTTTATTTGTCAAACGTTATGAAGACCACGAAGAGAGGAAAGTAGTTTTCATTACAAAATAAATAAGTAAATAATAATAAAAATAATAATTTAAAAGAAGATCGACACCTAATATATACAAACCTTTCCCAGCATTTTCTGTACAATTATTTCTTTAAAAAAAAATAACTAAAAAAAACAACAACTGTAAAGGTCATGGAAAAGCAGTGGGAAATCATTGTTTTTAATTTGACCAACTCTTTCTGCAAACACTGAGATGTTGGCAGTGGATGAAATGTGTATCTTGTTGTACTCGCATGGAGAGAAATAAGTGTGAGCAATTTTTGGTTTCAGATTTAAAAATTTGACAGTACTGGGTCAGATCCTAGGGTCTAAGATGTTAAACTATCATACACAGTGTTATATATCCCATTTTGTTATATACACATTTTTTGTTCAATTGAACAGGTCAAATTTGTGTTGAAGGAAAATACTATATTGAGGTTTTGAATGAAACCATGGATCCTGTTATCACAAAGACTTTCACTTTTCATCCTTGCAGCAGTTGCGATCGAACCTGCGGGAGATGGAGAAGTTGTGTGGGCGGGTCCGCAGTGCTGATGCTGAAGCTCTGGAGAAACTTGTTCAGCCAATCAAAGATCGAGCCTCCACTGCCATTCAGGAGTTCCTCTGGATTCACTCGAATGCAATCAATAGGCCGGATGCTCCAACTATTGGCAAAGACTCTCACAAAACTATCAGCACCGCCTCGGATATGTTGCACAGTATGTGTTTCTGAGAGTGTCTGTGTTTTATCAAGTTATTCATGATGTGTTTTAATGATTATTTTTTTGCATTTTCACTTTCATGTTATGGGTTAGGTGACTGTGATACAGGTGTGCCCGGTTCCCCTGTCACTCAAACACAGCTGCTCCTGCCTGAAATCCCTCCAGAACAGAACGCCGCTGAGTCCTGGGATTCTTTAGCTGAGGTAATACACGCAAACACTTACAAACACATAAATATATTTGAATACAAAGACTTTAAGTGTGTGTGACTGTTGTGGTTTGTTTGTTTAGGACCTACTGGAGCTGAATGGTTTAGTAAATGAGTTCACCACTCTTGTTCATGTAAGTATCACACATCTATGGAAACGATTCATTCTTTGCTTTTTTGGAAGGAAAGAAAGAAAGTAAGAAGGGAGAGACAGCGTGAGACAGAATGTGTGGTATGTGTGTTGATAAAAGATGGTGACCAACACCCTTAGGTTTGGCAGAGCTGTCAGACAAATGGCTTTGTCTCCTAAGAGCCAACAAGGTGGTATTGATCCCAGCAGTGTGTGTGTGATTGAGAAGAGATAAAGAGATTGGTGACAGTCTGTCAGCCATGTGTTAACCAGCGAGGATTAATGAGAAGCCATGCGATATAGCAGCCATTATTAGAACAATGAGCAGTTGGAAAACTGTCTGTCTCTCTCTCTCTCAGTCTCAAAGTGATTGTTCACCCAAAAATTATAATTCTGTCATCATTTACTCACCCTCATGTTATTAGAAGCCTGAATGACTTTCTATTTTCAGCAGAAAGCAAAAGAAGATATTTTGAAGAATGTTCGTAACCAAATAGATAGTTTCCCATTGACTTCCATCATATATTGTGTGCATACAATGGAAGTCAATTGGAACGCAACTGTTTGATTATCAGTTTTCTTCCAAATATCTTCTTTTATGTAGCACCAAAGAAAGAAAATTATACAGGTTTGGAATGACATGAAGATGAGTAAATGATGACAGAATTTAAATGTTTTGGTGTACTATCCCTTTTAGGGTTGACTAATAGCCCTTGACTAATAGTGAACTTAAGGTAAAATGCTTCAAAAGTACTCCTTTTAATATTAGTATTTTGAGTATGTTTCCTGTCATTCAGCAAGCTCCTTTAAGCTTATTCATGGCTACAAACCAAAAGCTTAATATCAGTAACAGTTGATCTTGACTGTCAGTAATCACTTGACACTCTTGGGGAACGATGATGGGATCTGGATGGTGGTAAGTATAATATGATAGCCAGCCTTATTAGCGCTTGCCTCTCTGTAGAGGACACCCACAGTATAGTTTATTCCGTTAACACTGAGCCAAAGATGAACCCAGGAGGTCTGTGTGTGTGACTGTGTGTTCTCTTGAGTATCCATGCAGCTTGTGAGCAGACGGTGCTGATTATCATCTACTCCTGAGGGGAGGGAGGAGAGAAAAAGAAAGCCATCAATAGCTTTCTTACCCAGTCATTAGTGAGTGTCTTTAAATAGTCTGTTTACAGGGTTAGGTGGTAAGGTGTGTGCGGATCCGGATGACTAATAAATAAATGCTTATAGGATTTTGATTAGTGATGAGTGTTTTGGCTTGTCCTCCACTGATGATGATGAATTGTGCCGTTATTTAACCAACAGAAATAGGACTTAATTGTAGTAGTGAAATTATATTTCACTAAAAACTATTTCAATGGTCTGTCTGTCTGTGTCTCTATCTGTCTATCTGTCTGTCTGTATGACTGCCTATCTATCTATCTATCTATCTATCTATCTATCTATCTATCTATCTATCTATCTGTCTGTCAGTTTCTATCCATCCATTTGCCCATCTATCTATCTGTCTATCTACCGTCCGTCCGTCCGTCTGTCTGTCTGTCTGTATATCTATCTGTCTGTCTGTCAGTTTCTATCCATATGACTGCCCATCTATCTATCTATCTATCTATCTATCTATCTATCTATCTATCTATCTATCTATCTATCTATCTATCTATCTATCTATCTATCTATCTATCTATCTATCTATCTATCTATCTATCTATCTATCTATCTATATGTCTCTCTCTCTGTCTGTCTGTCTGACTGCCCATCTGTCTGTATGACGCCCATCTGTCTGTCTGACTGCCCGTCCGTCTGTATGACTACCCATCTGTCTGTCTGTCCGTCCGTCTGTCTGACTGCCCATCAGTCTGTCTGTCTGTATGACTGCCCATCTGTCTGTCTGTCTGTCTGACTGCCCGTCTGTATGACTGCCCATCTGTCTGTCCGTCCATCTGTATGACTGCCCATCTGTCTGTCTGACTGCCAAGCTGTCTGTCCGTCTGTCTGTCTGACTGCCCATCTGTCTGTCTGTCCGTCTGTATGACTGCCCATCTATCTATCTATCTATCTATCTATCTATTATCTTCTTTTCTTCTATCTATCTATCTATCTATCTATCTATCTATCTATCTATCTATCTATCTATCTATCTATCTATCTATCTATCTATCTGTCCGTCCGTCCGTCCGTCCGTATGACTGCCCGTCTGTCTGTCCGTATATCTATCTATCTGACTGTCTATCTATTATATACAGTATATGACCTGGAATAATGGTTTGCAATTTGAAACATTACTGATTATTATACTTTTATCATTTTCATATCATTCTTACTGATGCTTTCAAGATTGTGTCAATCTCGAAATATCAGCAAAACCTAATCTATGTTACATAACATTTGGTAACATTTAAAGAATTCACAGCAACAATGTCCAGTACATGTCAGAAAACCAAATGTTTAAGTCTGCAAGGCATAAAAACACATACAGGATCAACACATGTAAGATTTAGTGGCAGTGGAGCACTGGTCATATAGAGACAGTGCATCGACTGATCTGAAACTCTCTCACACTGGCCATAGGCCAACAGGCCATCCTTATTGTTGAGCCCTGAGAAAGCACACTCAAGACACATTTACATACACACAAATTATTTCAAAATGAAGCGGAAGAAGAACACTAACTTTACAGTCGCCATGAGCTGCAGAGAGCAATGCAAGTACAGATATCTTTTCACACAAACACATGCTACACAGGGGCAGGTGCCAGGCTCATGTAACTCTGTGCTGGAGAGTTAAAGAAGATTTTTCCAGCCGTCTCTATTGTGTATATGTGTGTGTGTGTTTACGTATGCACTTGTGTGTAGTAGTTACTTAGAGCTCACACTGATTTAGACAGAGAGACAGCTGCCACTCTTTGAATATTTCATAAGCTTCCGACAGACCACCCAGTTACCCCCGACAACCAGCCCCCTTCCATTCACCCTTCTGCCCCAGCACTTAAACCCCCAGCTACCCACTACCAAGATTACTGAGTATGTCTTTGTCTGCTTTTTACTATTTATGAGGTATTTGTATATTTGATGGGATTCAAGAATTATTTATTTATTTTAATTTTAATTATTTATGTATTTATTATTGGTTATTAAATAATTGTAGACACATATGGGCAGTTGATATAACAGCAGCACTTTTCTGCAGTTTGACATGCCATATAAAACTATTTTAAACAAAAATTTTCTAAATATTGTACATTCTTAATTATTATACATGGAGCTTTTATTTTTGTAGAAGTTTAGAATTTATTTTATATAAACACTTGTATAAAATATATATTTAATATATTGTATTTATATTGTATAAAACAATACAAAATGTAAAGTTTGAATTTTATAAACTAATATTTGTTCTCTGTAATATTTGTTATTTTAATTAAAATAACCGCAGAAGTAGAACTGGTGAAAACAGGAAATTGTGACCACTTGAAACTCCTACAGTATATTTCCCACACACATTATGATTTTCTGTTAAATGTAAATAACACTTTACAATAACATTATTGAATGCATTAACTAATATTGAGCAAGACATTTGTTGCTGTATTTATTCATTTTTGTTAATGTTAGTTAATAAAAATACAACTGTTCATTGTTCATGTTAGTTTAGGTCCATTAAATAATATTAACAGGTAAAACGTTTGATTCTAATAATGCATTAGTAAATTTACAGTTGAATTTATATAGTGTCATATGTTTGTTATATATAATGTTAGATATACTATACAAATTATATATATATATATATATATATATATATTAGAGTTTGTATGCGAGTATGGACAGTCTGTAACTTGCATCTTTCTGTCTTAGGCTCAGCAGGAGAAGATTGACAGCATTGAGGCCAATGTTAGCATAGCAGCCGCTAATGTGGAGGAGGGGACTCGGAGCCTAGGGAAGGTAAGGGGGAGAGGGGACACTCCTGCTAGGGAATCGATTCCACTCTACCCCCCTGCTTCACTCGGCCTACCCCGCCATCAGCCCATTGATCCTCCTCAGAGCGCAAGGAAACCACAATTAAGAGAGAGAGGGGAGAGAGCAGTGGCAATGGTGGCGGAAGGCATGGAGTGGAGAGGGATCGGATCGATGTGTGTTGGTTGGCCCCTCACAGGGAGTCGATGTGTATGTGAGCGCATGGAAGTCTAAAGAGTGTAAAAGAGAGTCTATAAACCGCATTCAAGTTCCTGCTGGGGGTTCGATACATACACACACATACACATGCGGCGGAGTGCCAACTTTTGACAGAAAAAGCAAGGGAATGGTAAACATGGAGGCATGGCCCGTGTGTGTTTGCGTGCGATCGAGGGTTTGTATGTGTTTTATTGATTGAGTCTCAATTGAAATGTTTCTCTTTTTTGGAGTTGAGAGTTAATGCAGTTCTATTGAGCATTTTGTTTGATGCCCGTGTAGAAAGTGGACCCACCTCTGTGATTGCTGAAAAGGACAGGGGGTGGTCAACACACATACACATACACACACCGCTAAAGACAGATATTCTGACAAACACACACACACACACAGAGACAGTCCTTAAAGTGCTGGCTCAGGTGTATCCGAATAACATGAGTTACTTCCTCAATCTCTCTCTCCAGACATAATTAACTGCTTGGTTAACCCTGCCTTGTGAAGATGATTAGATGACAGAGAACGAGAGCATGAGAAAGGGTGAAGGAGAGATGAGAAGGTGGCATTTGATAGTCAACCCTGCCTTTAAAGTTTACATATCTTCACAAAAATTAAATTGTGTGTGTGTGTGCACGCTGGGGGGCTTGATTCGTTGTGCTAATTAAAGAATAATCTGGCTAAAGGTGTTTTTCATTTTACCTGATATCAATTAATTTACCAGGTCTGGTTTAATCTGTACACATCCAATTTAATCGTGGCTTTTTTTCCTTTTTTTTTTAGATCTCTGATTAATATTGTGCGTGTGTTTACATATGACTGCATATGTTTCTGTTTGGCTGTTAACTGGACATGAAAGACTTTATAATTGTTTGGTTATCAGAAAAATAGCACATGAAAAATGTGTGAGTTCAAACACCGTTTTGGGACATTGATGCCACCTAAATGATTCATTTCTCACCTGTTTGATGCTTTCATGCACATTGCATGTGGGTCAGTGACATGAGGCTCATTTGTATTGACTCAAAAATACATACAGAATGCAATTTATACACACAATGAGTTGAACACATCTCTTCTATAACGAGCATGTATTTTATTTTAGAATTTAAATGATTTTTTTAGACATTGTCAAAAATGTCATGAGGATAATTGTCATGATATAATGAAGAAAAAAAGCATATTTAAAATTTTTTTTTTATTATTTAATTGTAATTATTGTATTGTTTAATATTTGAAAAAATCCATGTGGTACAACAAACATGAAGAAATGTGTACAAAAAACAAAATGATATAGAGAGGATTTCTAATAATATTAATAATAATTTTAGAATAATAATTGAATTAGAATCATTTATAATAATTTGTATTATTGTTGTTTTTATTTAATAATTATTGTTTAATAATTAAATTAAATAATTATCATAGCTAGGATAAAAATAATAATAATTGTTGTTTTCGTTAAAATTATTGTTGTAATTATTAAATAGTTATTTAGTTATTATATTAAATATATTACATATAAAATAATGATCATAGATAGGACTAATGATAATAATAATAATAATAATAATAATTAAAATAAATAATTATATAGGGGTCGCTGCTGCCGTGGGGGGTGGACTGCTTGGTTTTGCCGGGGGCAACCTGATCCAACGGAAGAGGAAAGAAAGTATCGCCCTGCAGCTACAACAGCTTAAGAGCAACAACAACAGTAAGAACGACACTCAGTGACACACTCAAGCACATTTGTTTTTGTAGAGGAGGCCACGAGACGGCAGAGTTGGCGACCCACGCGCATTCTGAAATAAACACCAGACGCTCAATGCACATAAAACAACCACAACTGTAGAATAACTCCTACACGCAGTGCAAACATGCATATGTGACATGCTACAATGAGTGGACCTGCTAATTTTCCTTTTGCCTTAATTCATCATTCATTTCTATGCCAAAGCAAACAAGGCCTTATTCCATCTTCTGACATGCTGTCGATCAGCTGATCGACCTTTGTAGCGGTAATGTGACTGTAGGTGTTAGAGATCATAGATTGTTGTATAAGAGTGTGAACTATATAACATTAAGATTTGTTAATGTTATATACTGAGGAAATCCATACTGAGGATTTGCAGAAGGTGACATGGTTCTGTTTACTACAATTATGTAGATTTTTTGTGCTAAAATTGTAAAAGTTATTGCAAAATTCCATGATAAACACTTAAAATGCCCCTGTGCGGTATTGTAACTATGATGGATTTCTTTTTAATTCTGTTCATGGATTATGAGTAGATATAAATGAAACGTTGCACAGTGAGAAACTCAATACACTATGAATGAACAATTAATACATATCATTATCAATGACAAATTATGAAGTTAAAATTATGATACAGTTTCCATAGTCTGTGGAGCTCATTGTGTCCAGACCATGAATACTTATTTTGCCTTAACTTTTGATCAATTAAATATTTCAGACATCTAATAATGTCTCAGGTTGCTAAAAATAAATGAAATTTGAATAACATTAATAAGCCACTGTAATGGTTAATTATTATACAAATGTAATGGTTTGTTTAAATATTATTAATATAACAGAATAGATCTTTATGATCTTTAATACTTACAGCTTAAGGCGTATCACTACACATATAGCAGACAAGTTGAATAAATTATAATTGCACATTGAATAAGAGAATCTGCCTCTTGGGTAATTGCTTGTATGCTGTAATTGTGGAAATACCGATGCTTCATGTATGATTTCTTATGATCTTTTCTGTTTTTCTTAGCAGTTAGCACATCTGATCAAGATGATTCTGATCAACAACTCTCAGGTTTAGATAAAACATAAACTGCTAAACTGGGTTTACCCAGGCTGCTCACACATTTCATGTATCTTTCTATGTGCTGCTGGGGTGGCTGATCGATTTGGGTGAGGTTTCCCTGTAAGGCTTTGATAACACAAGCCTCTGAGAGGCAAATCTAATACTGAAATCAATGCACTGTGAGACCTCCTTCAGCACAAACAACATTTGAATGTTATTTGATTACCAGCAGAAAACAACAATAGCCTTTTATGGTTAATCGACCCTTATTTTAGTTTCACTTGTCAAAAATAGAGAAAAATAAAAAATTGTCCGTTATCACTCTTTGGTTCTTTTGCATTTTATAGTAGTACTGATTCACACAAAATGGTCTGTAGGAACCACAAGGTCCGCTTTATCAAAAGATTCAGCGCCATTGAAAAGCAGTCTAAAAACCAACTTCTCATAAAAAAAAAAAGTTAAATATGTTTGTTTTTGTCCTGACTGAGATCCGCGGCTGCTGCCCCCAGTCTCAAGCGTTGTTTTTTTGGAGTGAGCAGGGGGATCCCCTCACAAACACGGAGCCGGGTCTGAGACGCACACTGGCCCCCACGCCTTCCTCATAACACAACACACTGGACTTCCCCTACGAAGGGGCGATTGAACGTCTCCACATGCAAGCCACCCTGTGCGTGATGCACGAGTGAGCTAGCCTGAGTGCTGAGCTCTGCATGTGTTCGGCTGTGCTGCTCGGGGAGGGAAAGTCCCAGGCGACTGACCTGCACACAGCCGAGTGTCAGACACGTTGCACTTTCCATATTCTGTGCGAACACACTCGCGCACTCAAATGGAAAAGATGGCAGGCCATCTATTGTGCTCTGTGATGCAATCTCCATAGGTGTTGTGATGTCATGGGTTCCTGCTGTGTGCGGGAAGATGTTTCATGACATCAGAGACCCTTTTTCTTGTGTCTCCTTTAAACACCCACTTCAGACCATTTTCATATTACTATAAAGACGTAGCTAAAGATAAAAGTCTTCTTTGATGTCTGAAGATAAGGATGGTGGAGGGGAAACTGTAGTCACATTAGGTCAGCATTCCTAGAACTGTATAGTTAGAAATAGTTGCAAATATTTCAATTTAGACAGTTTCAAGTTTGTACTCTGTCATTTGCATATTCTTCATATTAAAAGCTGTTTTCCCCACACTTTTAAATACCATAATTGTGGCCTAAATATCTGTCTGCTGTTATAAAAAAAGTACTTGAAACATTAAACTAAATGTATAGCATTTAGAGGCAAATTTCTATTACTGAGCAGGTTATTAGGTTAGATCATATTTTAAAGGGATAGTTCACCCCAAAACGAAAATTCTGTCCTCATGTACTCACCCTCTTGTCGTTCCAAACCTGTATGACTTTTTCTTTCTTCTGTGGATCACACAAAACAATACTTTATCTGTTTTTGTCCTTTTTTGTCTTTTTATGCTTCACAGAAGAAATTAAGTCATACAGGTTTTGAACACATGAGTGTGAGTAAATTGAATTAGCATTTTTGGGTGAACTGTAACAACTTAGTAAGTAACTTTATGCACAGGCTACTGAAAACTGAATTTACCTGCATTTTAAGTGGATGGCAGTTTTATTTTAGTACTATTTATATACTATTATAATTGTTATTAATATGAGTTGTTTTATATTTTCATGTTTGAGATTAATATATATATATATATATATGTGTGTGTGTATTTATTCATTTATTTGAGTAATTTTAGAACTTCAATGTAAACGTATCTCAGTTAAATGCCAAGGCAACATTTCTAATTTAGATTTCCTTTTTTTTTTTTACATCTAATATTTAGATTTTATTTAATTTCAGCTTTATTTCGGTTACCAAAAGTGAATTTAATAGTTTTAGTTAACAATAACACTGATGGACAGTAGGTCATTTTAAATCTTTTCAAAAGCGTAATCAGTTCATTTTTCAAAGAAGCCACTTATGAGTGGCAATAATTCTTCAAATAGTTTTTGAAACTGCAGCCTGAATCTAGTTGTTTATGATTAAAGTAGCAGATGTTGCTGCATGCACTCTTTAGGTAGGGTCTGTTAGCTCTGTCAGTGACATTTGGATGATACTGCTGCCCCCATACTCTCAGAAAGACAGCGAGAAAAATTTAAATTGCTTCTTTATCTTGTCACTGGTACAGTAAGGCACTAATATGAATGTTGATAGGTTACAAAGATGTACCTTTGAGGATACTGCCCTAGTGACAAGCTGTTGTACCCGTTAATGTATGATTTCTGCAGTACATTGAGTACATACTGTCTGTTTATGCAACCTGTTGACTTTGGGACATACATAGTTTTGTTACACTAAGATCAAATGTCTACTGACAAATTTTAAGAAAACATGACTGATTAAATCAGCCCTTTTTGAGCAATTACATCCTTTGTGCAACATTAGGCTCACTTTGTTATCTTAATCCTAAAAACTTTTTTTTTTAATCACAGTTTAGTCATCTGGGTCTGCCACAGTTTGAAGGGGTAGCCCACTGTTGGTGGACAGATGGAGTATGAAGTGCTCACAAGGCAATATTTTGTCTTTGTGACACCGCTTCCCAACTTTAGATCACGAAGACCGAACATTTGGATTAAAATGCACAATATTTTAGGTCAAGGATAGTCTGTACGACAATAAAAATTCTGTTAGTAAATCATTACTCACCCTTGTGTTATTCCAAACCTGTATGCGGAATGAAAAAGACAATTTGAAGAATGTTGGTAACCAAACATTACCATTGGCTTCCAATGTACAGACAGAAAGTACAATGGAAGTCAGTAGGAACTCAAACCAACATTCTTCAAAATATCTTTGTTACACACAGATAAAAAAAAAACAATCATACAAGTTTGGAACGGCATGAGGGTGAGTAAATTTTCATTTTTCGCCGGACTATACCTTTAAGATGATTGACAGTAATGTACACAGGAAGAGCCATGTACTTAACATGATTTTGATTGGGATGTTTTTTTTTGCTTAAGACAACTATTAATTACCTTTTTACCTTACATTTTTATAAAATATAATTTAAAGGATTAGTTCACCCAAAAATGAAAATTCTGTCATTAAAGGCTTCATAAAACAATAAACCTGGTGCCATTTTGGAGAATATCTGCTGAGAATGATGCAACTGTGTCACGCAGCTATGTTGTTTTCATTCGAATCGAAGCGCAAACAATGTAGGAAACGGATCCGGCGTGACGCAGCTGACAAAGAACAGCATACATTGTTTACGTCCAGCTGATATTCTCCAAAATGGCACCAGGGTGATGCGGAGGAGACGAATTGTTGAATAAAGTCGTTTTTTTTTTTGCGCACAAAGTATTCTCATAGCTTCGTATAATTGCGGATGAACCACTGATGTCACATGGATTATTTTACAGATCTTGCTACGTTTCTGGACTTGGGAACATTTCAGTTGCGTTGCTGTCTATGGAGGGTCAGACAGCTCTTAGATTCCATCAAAAATATCTTAATATGTGTTCCGAAGATGAACGGAGGTCTTACGGGTTTGAAACGACATGAGGGTGAGTAATTAATGACAGAATTTTCATTTTTGGGTGAACTATCCCTTTAATGTACAGACGTAATGTGACCTAGAAAGTGCAAAAGTAGAAAAAAAATGTGAAACCCACTTCATGAAACAGACAACATAGAATCTTGTAAAATGTTTTTTAATTTACTTTAATTTTTTTGGTTTCCTTGTCCCCTCTGAGATGACAGATTTACAAATAATCCCCACCCCTCTAAACCCGACCCCCACATAACCCTGCCCCTTACCACTCACCTGGTGGAATGGGATATGAGACTAGCGAGTCTGGATCTTAGCGAGTGTGAATTTAAACAAGTCTGGAACAGTACAGTACATACGAATACAGACTAATAAGCACATGTAATGTACATGTGCACATACTCACACACGCACATACATACACACACACACACACACACACACACCGGGCGCGCTCTGTTGAGGACTGGAGTGAAACACCACGGGTTGACTGCAGGTTTGTTCTTTTTTTCCCCATGATTCCACTTGCCGGCACTTAAGATCCATAAGAAACTCAATTTGCGTTCCCAACAAAGAGGGCCACCAATGTACCAATGTTTTTCTACAAAAAAATGGACTTGGGTAGACAAAAATGTAGGCCAAAAAGAAAAAGAAAAAAAAAAATCATGTTTTTAATTTAGACAAGACCCACAGAGCACAAACATATTTACAAGCTCCAAAAACAAAAGTAAAAACGCTCCTCTTCATTCCCCACCCCAAAAAGGCTCAGGGGTTCACCTTCTCACTTTTTTTATCTAAAATAAAAATTATGAAAATAGACATTGTGCAGGCAACGGCAGTGCCAGGTAGGCACCAGCTGACTGCTGGGTTCTGGGTTGGGTCTCGATGCGGTTGTGACATCACAGCTCGTCCCGGTCCCTGAGGATGGTGTAGCGCGTCTCACTGGGGGCCAATTTCTGGAAGGAACTCTCTGGGGGACTACTGGCCATCTCTCTATTCTCCTCCTGCTGGAACACACACACACACACAAACAGGCGAATAATTAACCACAAATCACCTGGATCTGTAAAGTGACTGTTTATACAGTCATAATACCGAGACCACAGATAGACGGATGCGTTCCTGTCAGCAGATCGCTCTGTGCAGAGGCCACCGGGTTCATTCTGCTGCACACATTAAAATGTCAGCACGTGCGTTTCATTCAGTCATATTCTTAATTAATGTAAGCCTGCATTAATTAGTTTAGATGAACACATTCTTTTCAGAGATTTGGACCAGGAAGTGTGCTGAACTCACAAACTGAGTAAAGTGCCTGTCGTAATGGGGTACTTTAATGAGCCGAAAAGTGGAGAACACTGATTTTGAGCAAAATGTCATCTTGACATGTACAGGCCAAACAGAAGCTGATTATTAACTAACATCGCATAATGATGTGCTGTTACATGCAATCTGTAATTTGTTAACAATGGAACGTAAAATTACAAGCAGTGATAATAGTATAAAGTGTAGTTTTACACTACCATTCAAAAGTTTGGGGTCAGTATTTTTTTTTTTTTATTAATAATAAGTTTATTTATTTAGCGCATTTACTTAGCTCAAGGATACATAAATGAATGCTTTTATTCAGCAAGGATGCATTAAATTGATAAAAAAAAATTGTGAAGACCTTAAACATTGTTACAAATATTTTATTTTGTTCAAGATTGATAATAAAAATGTTTCTTGAGCACCAAATCAGCATATTAGAATGATATATGAAGTGTCATGTGACACTGAAGACTGGAGTATTGGCTGATGAAAATTCAGCTTTGCCATCACAAGAATAACTTAGAATTTAAATACAAGTATATTTAAAATAGAAAACAAACAAACAAACAAACAAAAAAAAACTTCAAAAACAAATAAATAAAATATCTAAAAAAATTCTATAAAGGCACACAATTATTATTGTGTCCAAGTTCAAGTTTTATGCCCAATTTCTAGCACAAACTGAAAAAGCATTAAATAAAAAATATGATGGCAAGTTCAACACAAAGCAATTCCATGCAAAAGCTGTGGTGAACTCTGACCTGTCCTGGAGTGCTGTCTGTGGGGTCTGGGCCGTGATGGAACTCTCTGTGCAACTTTCCCGAGTGCAGGTCCAATACAAACTGCCTCAGCTTTCCTGGAACCCTGTTCATACACATAAGGCATCATGAAACAGTCCAAAAAACAAACAACAACACGAGCAGCATCATTGATTTAATGAGTGAACAGATAAGACCCAGAGAGGGCCGACAGTCTCCAAAACCACCGCATTTTAACAAGATAATGACATCATCTGTACTGCCCCAGACGCCACCGACCCCCTGGACAATCAGCTGTATCAAAGACTGACGAGAGGCAGGCTGAAAAGGCCCTTATTGGATAATAGGACATACAGAGTGCTTAATAAAATAAGGCATGCGCTGAATTATGATACTTTGTCATATATGGCCTCTGGTGTCATAAATAATTATGATGCTGTAATAAACTAGTAATAGCATAGTTATAAACCTATGAAAACTAAGCTACTATGTTCATCCACATTACAACTATCATGCAGGTGTTGCTAAATTAATTGGCATAACTGGCTGAGTGATGAAGCTCAAAGCCCATTCTCTATCACTCACTCAGTATGTGTTTATGTGGGGCCAAAGTCTACAATCGTTTAATTGGTAGGTGTCTAGAACAAGAGATAACCTGCAGAGAGGAGGCTGAAAGAATCTCTGCAATAAATACACACGGACAAGTGCAATACTTACGCGAGGTCGCTGAACTCTGGGAAGACATACATGTGGCGGAAGCTATCAATGGCAATGACAGGGCAGTCGGCGGGGGTCTTCTGAATGTGCAGTAGAGGGTGCCGGAACTTATCGCAATCGGCATGAAGAAAATTGATAGAACCTGAGAGAAAAGGTCAATTTAGATGTGTTATAGATACTGTGTCTAAACATAATTTTTGGCCATCTAATTAGTTCTGTGCAAAACACATTTTCAAAACAGACTAGTTATTGGGTTACCTGAATGATTCATTAATTAATTGGTCGATCTTAAAGGGATACTTCCTCTAAAAATGAATACACTCTCATCTTTTACTCACCCACATGCCATCCCAGATGTACATGACTTTCTTTCTTCAATTGAACACATATATTTGTAGAAAACAAGTAATCCATTATTATATATTTCATATAATGCAAGTGTACATGACCTCCGAAGCTGATGCTTTAAAAACCACCGCTTTCACAATGAGCTTTCATCATGCTTCACAACATGCTGCAGTTACGTTAAGTGTATGCACGTATGAAGAGAAGGGTCTGGTTGTAGACATGCACTTGCACTCTCAGACACCTGCACTTTCACAAGTGACGTCACTTGAACGTTCACTTTTTTCCCTTTTCTTTTTTTTAAATTGAATCTCTCAACATTTGACAAAAGAAGCCAGGTGGTGAAGACAAGAAAAAGAACATTTTACATTTTACAAAATTATAATGCCACCTGCGACGTCACTTGCAATCGACACAAATTGTGCGTGTTGCCAATGGAGACCAGACACTGTGGTGGTTAAACGATTAAAACTAATTTAGTACCATAACGTACAGGGTCCTGCAAGTCACCTGTAGGAGAAAAAGACAAGACCCTTCAAATCTTTGGCCACAGAACAGCAGATGAACACAACGCACAGTCTCTCGTTAAGCATTTTCCTCCCGTAGAAAACCATAAACACTTAAAATGGCTTAATGTATTAAGATAGTACTATTAAAAGATCAAATTCGATATACAGTACAAAACGTGGCATAATGTGGCATAACGGACTAAGATGAAAAAGACCAAACTCTATATACTACTCCTCATAATTAAAACATAACTAATATGTACAGGCAAGCAGGTGAGCCCAGAATAAACGCAACTGGCAAAGTTTTGTGGTAAGCATTTTTCCATATTGAATAAAATGTCTACAGCCTTTTTATATCACTGTCTTCATCCATTAAGCTACATTATGTGTTGTATTTATAATGATTTTCCATGGGAGGAAAACGTTTAATGTGCAATTTAATGCACTGCGTTCTGAGCTCATCTGCTTGCTTGTACGGATTTGGTCCTTTTAATATCACTTTCTTACTGCATTTCTTAATGCACGTTCATATCTGCTGGTCTGTATATAGTTTGCATCAACAATAACACTTATACTGAATTTGGTCTTTATCATTTTAGTCCCATTATGCCACATTAAGCTTTTTGCTGTATGGGAGGAAAAGTGAAAGTTTGTGCATTGTGTTCATATACTGGCCATCTGCTTGCCTTGTGGTACATTATATTAATAAACTGTATATCGAATTTGATCTTTTAATGCCACTGTCTTAATACATTAAGCCATATTAGGTGTTTATGGTTTTCCAGTGGAGGAAAACTCTTAATGAGAGACTTTGCGCATTCTGTTCATCTTCTGCTGTTCTGTGGCCACAGATTTGCGGGTTTTGTCTTTTTCTCCTACAAATGTAATTGTTTATTTTTTCTTGTCTTCACCACCTGGCTACTTCTGTAAAACTTTAAGAGATTAAATAAAATAAAATAAAATAAAAAGATTGCAAGCAGCGCAGGTGCAAGTGCATGTCTGCAGCCAGACCTATTGCGAATGACAGTTGCCTGGAAATGATAGCTTATTTGTTTAAGAAGGTCCAATACACTTACATTATATGGGGTCACAGGGGAAATATTAATTCATCTGAAGAAACCAAGTCATATACATCTGGAATGGCATGAGGGTAAGTACACAATGAGAGAACTTTCCTTTTTTGATGGCGTATCCCATTAAAGAAGGCCATGATAAAATGGCAGACTGACTAAATTAATCAATTAATAAATTAAAAGGTGGCACTTTTAGAACAGCAGAAATACTCTGAAATTAAAATGTTAGATCATACCAAATGTTCACACCGAAGTACAACATACAAACTACCGGTGCCAGGGGTCTCTATGATCTGCTTTGGCTTACAGTGCTTTTGGGAAATGCAGTGCTGAACTGAAAAGCAATGTTGATGGCATGAGCTGGTAAGAGAAAACCTGCGATACATGACTCAATGGCCAAAGTGGATACATTTAAAGATGCAAGTTCTCTGAATGGGTTTTATTAATTCTCAGTTTGCATCCCTGCACATGAGCGGTATCTAACCCATGAAATATGAAAAATGACCCGCCCATGACCCTTTCTCATCCCTATGCATACCCTTTTCACTGATAAGCTGGCGAGCCACTTCTTGCTGAAATTTCTCCAGACTATCCGTGTCGTCCTTCTGATGGAAGAGGATCAGGAATGGGATGCCCTCCTCAGTCAGTTCCTTTACACACACACACACAAAATAATTCTAATCACAGTCGAACACAGGCAAGCAGAGTGATACAGTATTAGCACTGAAGGAACGTCGCTCTGATTTGAGGGCCACAACTAAATGCGGTCTAATGAGTTTTGAGAATGTGTAGGATGTTTGGGTGAAGTGCAGTTGGGCAGAGGTGGGTCAGTGGAGCAGATTGTGGAGAATCGGCCCTATCACCAAGCAACACAGACCGAAGTTATTCAAAACATGTGGTCAAGTAAATCAAAGAAAAAACCCACACCCACTAAAGGACATGGCATGCGGACGACTTTAAAACACAAACACACTTGAAACGTACACAGTCAGATGTGCTCAAGTGTGGGAAAAGTACACTGAGGGGGAGGGGACTTTTCTTATGCAAATGATGAATTCGTTGTTCGACTGTTAGATGTACACAAATAGCAAATGCGGACAAAAAGTACACACACTACCTCTTATACACAAACAAAAAGATATTTTGAGAAAGGAAAGCATACTTCTCCATTTTCAAATGTGATTTCTCGGACTAGCGGCACACACTTGTCCTGTGTCCATGCGTAGCTGAGGTCAAAATTTGTGAGTGAACCCATGTAGACCATGTCAGGAGCATTCTCTCCCATTGGCTTATAAATAATGTTATCACCACTGAACCGCTCAGGCTTAGAAACATCCCTGTAAAAAATTAGAAAAGACTAGACAAAATGAGGTACAATTATGACTGGCTTGAATTAAGGTAAGACACTACAGGTGAATAGGGTAAACATTTTAACTAGTAAATATCACCATACTTCCTCAGTTGATTAGTCACAGTATATTAAGACAACTTTTATACTACAAGTTTTCTCTAATGTTATGTGTAAATATGCAAACAATGCATTATCTATCTATCGTTTGCATAAATCTCATCAAAAATCTGAATCACAGTGCAGGGGAAAAACTCATTTTAAGAAAACAGCCTTTAAAAGATATGAATTGAAATTGAAATCTACAGACATAAAAAGATAAAGTGTACACTTAAATGTTTATTTTGGATGTTTTCTTTCCACTAGCCTGAAAGAATACATGTTATGGAAGCAAAATAGCCCAAAATCTCAAAACTGAGTACTGCCTGTAGTGTCATTCCTTAAAGAAATTGTTCACCCAAACTGAAATTGTTGTCATTATTTATTCTAGCACTATATTCAACATTTTAAACCTATACATTATTTTTTTGGTGGAATACAAAATGACTAAACAAAACCATTTAGCCACCAAAAAGGACTGAACAGCACCATTAAGGAACCATAAAAGTAGTTCATTTGATTTGTTGATCATATTTCATGTCTTCTGAAGCCATACCGTCACTCACAACTGTACTGTTGTTGTATGGAAAAGGGCTGTGTGAATACTTAAAAATGGTCTTTCTATGTTCCGCTGAAAAAATATTTGCACACAGGTTTGACATAACATGAAGACGAGTAAATGATGACAGAATTTTTATCTTTTATCCCTTTCGAGGCCCAAGGGACCGGGACTTCCAGTGTCATTTCGCTGGAAGATCGAGTTATGACAAATTAATAAAAAATAAAACCGGAAACATATGCATGGGTGAATCGTTCATAATAAGATCAATAACATGCATTTAGAAAACAGATTCTGTGAATTATCATGTCAGGCTGACTTTAAGTATCTTAAGAGCTTCTCTTACCCAAAAGCTGCCAGGAAAACACAGTCATCTCTCAGGATGTTGGCCACTTTCTCATAAGTACGGTAATTGGCGGAGTCCCTTTTTTCAAAGTAACCAATGATGGTGCGTCTACTCCTCTGAAACAGAAGGAAGGACATTAAGATGACACAGCAATCATTCTTAGTCACTGAACCTAAAAAAAACTTTGGTAGATATTTTAAATGTGCTACAGAAAACGGGATAGTATTGTGATTGGGAAACACTCACATCTACAGTGCTGATTTCCTCCAGATTTTCTATCTCTTTGATTGGATCCACTTTCTGCTGGCGGATGAAATCAGCGATGGCGGTCACTGACCTTTGACCTCTGTACTCTCGCTTCATCATCATCCCATTCCTGAACAGCTTCAGTGTGGGGTATTTGCTTATCCTGTAGCGCTGGGCTATATCAGCTATCAGGGGAAACATAAAAATATATCTATAACTCTTTTATATCGGCTCCACCACAGTTCAAAAGTTTGAGGTCGGTAAGATTTTGTTTAAGTTTACCATGTCTGCATTTATTTGATCAGAGATACAGTAAAAACAGTAATATTGTGAAATATTATTCAACGTTTTCTATTATATTTTAAAATAGAATTTATTCCTGTGATGCAAAGCTGAATTTTCAGCATAATTACTCCAGTCTTCATTGTCACATGATCCTTAAGAAACCATTCGAATATGCTCAATTGCTGCTCAAGAAGCATTTCTTTTTATTATTATTATTAGAGCTCAACCGATATGGTTTTTTTGGGGTCGATACCGATATTTATTTTGAATTTTTTTTAAAAAGCCTGATATTGATATATCGGCCGATATTCTTTGTGTATATTATAGTACAGTTCCAGTCAAAAGTTTGGACACTTTCCCATTCGTGTGTACAAACATTTGACTGGTACTATATATAGAATACAGTATATACATAAACAGAATATATATACATAAACACATTTTTTGCAATGATCACTCAAATGTGGTGATCAAACACTTATAATGACGTGACAAAGATATGTAATGATGGAGGCAGGGTATTTAACAATTTAACAATAAACTTTATTCAAAATGAGTCTGACATCAGTGCACTGAACAGTAAAGTTGAAGTTTATTCAACTTTAATTCAATTAAATTCCATTCAACTTTATTCCGTTGAAGTTTATTTCACTTCGGAACATTCATTCACGGATTTGCACTACTGTCTTCACACACAGACGGAACTTACAAGAGAAGTGTGAAGTGTGACAATTTACCTCTGTAAATAAATATAAATTGATGTCTCGAGCACTTTAATGCCCTTTGAATGCAACGTGTACGTTCCCTTGGAACTGGAATCATGGCGAAATATCATGTGAAGCCCACTTCGCGGGGCACTTACGGTCGAATATGACGATGCTTGAATGCTGCTGCCTGAACAAGAAACCTCCTTACTGAAGTGAAAGTGTTGGCTGGTGTCACCATCTCGCGAACGCGCCGGCGGATCTCCACCAAATTCGGGGGATCCCTTCAGCTCGAGGAGCCCTCTCGAATTTGGTGCGGATCCGCTCCGCCGTTACGGCGATATGGCCGTTCAAAATTTCAATGGTTTTCCATAGACTTAAGCTTTAAAGCTTTTCATCCAGGTCGCCAGTAGCTCTCTGCTGGACAAACTAAGTAATTACACCATTTCAAGCATTTTATCTGCGTTATATGCTCTGTAAATAAAATGTTCATATCGGCGGCATATTCGCCGACAGGCTCATATCGGCCGATAATATCAGCTAAACGATATATTGGTCGGGCTCTAATTATTATCATTGTTGAAAACAGCTGTGCTGCTTAATGTTTTTGTGCAAACTGTGATACGATTTTTTTTGGGGGGGATTCTCTGATGAATAGAAAGAACAGCATTTATGTGAAATAAAAATGTTTCGTAACACACATCCACTCGTGTATGTCATTTTTGATCAATCTGTTTCATCATCAATGAATAAAAGTACTACCACCTTTAAAAAAATCTTACTGGCCCCACGCTTTTGAATGGAAGTGTTTATAGATGTCATTTGAACACCTGAAATTGTTTTTAAATCAATGAAAACCAACAGAATGAGGCAGCAAGTTTTAGGACCCAAATGTAAAAGAACACTTCAACCTTGGAGATGCTTTGCTCTTTGGAGAAAAAAAATATAGGTCAATACATGAATATTTTGTTCTTTAAGTTATGAGAGGGAAAGACTAAAAGGTCAGAGGTCGGTTTCATTTTAAAGAGAAAGATGGACTCAAGTCAAAGTACAGAGCAAAAAAAGAGCTGAAGAGAGATAAAAAAGGGAAAGAACTAAAGAAAGTAGAGAAAAGAGAAAGAGAGAAGGCAAGAAAGAAAGAGGAAGGGGCCGAGACATGAAAGTCAACCGATGTGGGGGGTAAATCGGCTGGAATCAGTCATGCGCACACACACCCACACTGTGGGGTATCTTTGAGCCGCCTTGACTTCACAGAAGATGCAGTTCTGTCATTAAACCATCAAACACTTTACAAGACATCAATAATTCTGTTTAATTTGCTTCATCTCAAAGGCTAAACCGATGTGTGTGTGTTTGTGTGTGTAAATGTATATAAACTCACAGTGCTGGTCACAGTCCACCCGGGCAAACACCACCTGTGTAGCGTCTGGATATTCCTCCCGCACTATATTCGATGCCTCCTCAAAGATGGGGTGGAGCATTTGACTGAAACGACACCTGTGGAAAATACACACACAAAAAAATGAGCTCAGTACATGATACAGATACTTTAAATTACGAGATGCTAGTGCAAGTTTTTCTTTTCTAGAGGGATATTTCAGGTCGGATCATTCCATGTAATAAGCTGTACAATAAAATAAGCCAGGCATAAGATAAGCCTCTGCAAGTTTATACGAGATCCCTCTACTTTGCATTTTGTTTAAAGTGTATATTTCAGATCCTATAAATGCTCACAATTTCTTTAAAAATGTTTTTGATTTTTATTCACTTTTTGACCATTTTACTCTTTTAAATGGTATAAAAAATATATTTTTTAAAGTGGCATGAATAATAATAATAATAATATTATTACTATTATTAATACTTAAGAAACAATAAATGCTCACAATTTCTTTGAAAAATAGTTTGTCATTATACCATTTTAAATGGTTTTGTTGTATAAAAAATACATTTAAGTAGAAATATTTTACCAATAGCCCATGTAGTTTCTTAATTAGTAATGAACGATGATTGATCAATAAAGGTATTTGAATAATAATAATATAATTTAGGGGTGTAACAGGATATTGTGTCAAAATATATCGCAATGCGAAAATGCAATAATATGTATCATGGATGGCGACAATACGTATTGTGTGTAGTTCACCCAAAAATGAAATATTAGACATTCCATGTTTATTAAATGTATTATTAATAAATTTTTAAAAAACTATCATAATTCAGTGTTTTTAGCTAAGCAGAATCAGGAATATTTCTATTCTGGTTAATGAACACTACTTTTGGCTAACTGTTTATTATACGTCGTAGAAGTAATAATCAAAGAAACCTTACCATTTTAACCAAGTACTGTATTGTGATCTCAGTACTGTGTATCAAACTGAATCGTGTATGGTTACAAGCCTAATGCTTTTTGGTATATCATCATCCTCAACTTCATGCCATCTACCCATATGGGGAACTCTCATTACCCTTTCTAACAAACACACATCTGGAACACTCACCAGTCTGCATAGAAGTTAACTAGAGCCACCCCTGCATTGTCTGTGGAGAGAAACGTGTGGTTTAATTTCATTTGATCTACTACAATGACAAAGCGCCATTTGATAACTCACTCCCACATGCACGACACAGGTGCAGTAAACTGTCTGATTGAAACTACTGATGAAACTCACTAAGGATGTCATCGATGTTTCCAGCATCCAGGCTGGTGATCTCTCCTCTTCCTGGAGTATATAGACCCGTTACCTGCCAACAACAGAGGTGGTTCATTGGTAAAAGGTTAATGTGTGCATGTCAGTAGTTACAGTGATAAATCATTATCTTTGGACAGTCACATTGATAATCTATAATCTCTCTTACAAAAATCACCAGCTTTAATGCAGGGTCCAAAATGAATACTAGGCAAGCCCTCAGTTAAGAACAAAAATGTTATAGGTTAAGTTGAATTATAAGAATGATAATCTGATCTTCCGGTGTAAGTGATGTAAGCGATTCAAATGTAAAGGTCTATCAAACATCTGAGACTCATGCATCTTTTAACAACCTCCACTTAATTTACCACCATAACTTTGTTTAGAATGCCCAATTTTTTTTTCTTTTGCAGAACTCTGTGACCTGTGAAATATTCCTCGTATTAAGTCAACAATACGGAAATATGGGGAACAAAATCGTTTTCACTCTTGCAAGGTTACTCCTTTCTTACGAATAAATAAACAGGTATTTACTTATTTTATAAAACAAAAGTAAACAAACAAACAAACAATTATTGCACATGCACCTGTAAACACTAACAGTTTACAAGCAGTAAACAATTAAGGTCAAAAGGTTTTGATATCGACCCCCGTTTTATTCAGGGATTCATTATTTAATTTCTGTCAACCAAATATCTGTGAAACTTGCTCTGTTTATGTCTCGGTTGTTGAATGTTTTTATGTTCATACAAATAGAACTGAGCAAAGTACCAAGAAGGTTCATATATGTGTAGAACAGACTAAGAAGGAAACTGATGATTACCTATTTATTCTAATAACATCACCATCAAATTACTAGCATTAAACACAACACATTTGCAAATGGGAAAAGTCAGACTAGGATGTTGTTTATTTGAATGACAAACAGGAAAACTGATGCTATCAGTACAGGCAAAATCATTAAAGATCTAACACGTCATTCATAGCTAAACATTTCTGAGAGATGGGATATTAATTGACAAATGGAAAGTGAATCTTTGCTGACCTGTTTTTGTTTGTAAAGCTCATTTGAAGAGTGCTACTCCATCGCTACCTCTACTGAATTGTACTCCATCTTAATTATCTATCATATATTATATTTAATTATCTATCAGATCAATTATTTTATGGATTTACCACTGGACTCTTAGATTAATGATTAAACTCTAGTGTCTAGTAGCTAAAAGAATATAATATCATAGAATTAAGTCTCTTATCAACAATAGATGTTTCACCAAGAAAACCTTTTTAAACAAATCATTTTCTATTTCTCCAACTTCTTGTTTTTTTTCAAAAGGCCCCTTTAATAGGAAAGTAAGGAAATAGGAAAGTACATTTAGGCCTCACTGTTACTTAGTAACAGTGAAAACTGATAAATTCCCATGATCTAATCTAACTGTGATCATGTAAAATAACCGTGATCATTGTGTACTTTAAATTCCAATCACATACTACCACTCAAATAAGAGAATTTTGATAAATTACAGAAAAGCTAGAAAATGTTTTTTAAATAAAGCCATGCAATATCATTGTTCTGGCTGATTCTACACACGCAATATACTACTAAATTTATACTAAATTTGTATAATAATACTAATACATAACACATTAATATTTAATAATATACTAAGCATTAGAAATATATATATATATATATATATATATATATATTAGGGCTGTCAATTGATTAAAATATTTAATTGCGATTAATCGCACAATAGTCATGAGTTAACTCATGATTAATCACAACTCAATCGCACATTTTCATCTGTTCTAAATGTACCTTAAATTAATACTGCTCAAGTTTTTAATACTCTAATCAACATGGATGTTAGGGTTGGGCCGATATACAATGCCATCGTTCAACGCCGATGGCTGACAGACATCACGATGTTGAGCCGGCATCGTGATCCCCCCCCATACCCCCCGCAATCCGCCGCATCCCTTTTCCGTGTTCGGAAAGGAAATGAAGTGTACTACAGAACCCCTAAAGGGAATAAATAGCCTAGAAGATGAGAGGATAAAAAATATTTCAATACTTTCTCTCGCAATTATATCGTTGGGTAATTATACTGTATATAAATTGCGGGCATCAGGAAGCCGCTACTAATATGCAGGGCATTGAAACCGCTTTCGAATGCGCGCTCTCATTTTACTTTCACTTTCGTGATTCGTGATCACACGGACTCTATACTACGGACCAGTACTGCCACTACCACACATTTTACACTATTAGATATTTGTCAGTGGTGCTTAGTATCTGCAAATCATTCGCCATTGTCCTATCAGTCATCTCTCCTTACTCTGTGTATGTGGTAAGTGAACTTTCATGTACCCCCCCAATGCCATCGTCCATCACGATGTTTCACTGTAGACATCATCGGATGCCAATTTGGTAGACATTGCCCAACCCTTATGGACGTGGACCAATATGGATGCTTTATACAAATGTATGTTAATTATTAGTGAAACCATACTCAACAGAGCATAAAGAATTCAGATACAGGTTTTCACAAAAACAAAACGTTTTTAAACCATTTTTAAGGAATTGAATCAAAAGTCAATTATAATATTAATTCAAACAATTATCATCAATTATTATATTAATTAAATAACATAACTATATTTTACTGGCTTAATTGTTTAGATTTTTATAATGCATTATCTTCTTATCGATCTACCAGTTCACATTTACAACTGCGTGTTTGCTGCATAAAAACATGGGTGGATGTTGGCATCTGGGAAAATGCAAATTCATTCTCTGCCAGCAGATGGCGCTGTCAGAACGGCAGAAATATAGCGGTTTCTCCGAGTGTAAACAAAGCAGCAGCAGCTGAGTTTGAAACATGCAGCGCTCATTTTTATTCAATGAAATCATCGCCTTTTGAAGTTAAATGGGCACATTAAGCCATATTGCAATTCTTGTCTTTCCGTCCCCAAATTTACCACCTCTTGAAATCATAATTAAGACTTTCTTGTAGCCTACCATTTAAGACTTTTTATGGTCTTAAATATGATACAACTAAATTTAAGACCTTTTAAGGACCCGCGGAAACCCTGCAACAGAAAATGCGCGCTGCATTAATCATGTGTTAATAAAATTAGTGCCGTTAAAATGAGTTTGTGTTAATGCGTTATTAACGTGCTAATTTTGACAGCCTTAATATACACTACCGCTCAAAAGTTTGGGATCAGTAAGACTTAATAATAATACATTATAATAAATCAGTATATTAGAATGATTTCTGAAGGATCATGTGCCACTTTATACTGGAGTAATGGCTGATGGAAATTCAGCTTTGCATCACTGAAATAAATTATATCTTAAAAGTATATTAAAATAGAAACCATTATTTTATATTGTAATAACATTTTGCAAGATTACTGTTTTTTTCTGTATTTTTGATCAAATAAATGCAGCCTTGATGAGCATAAGAGACTTCTTTAAAAAACATTACAAGTCTTACTGATCCCAAACTTTTGAGCGGTAGTGTATATATATTCACATGCATGCGTATTTGTTTATTTTTATATTTGAATGTTTGTTTACTAAAACTTAACAGAAATGTTACATTATATTTGTTTACAATTTCACTTCATAAATGGTGTCTTAAGATGAGTGTCTACCACTGTAACTGACATGAGAAAAACAATTAATTTGCCAATCATAACAATTAATTGCAGCAAGTTGCATGATTAGTCTGGTATTAGTTTGGCTGATTCTAGGTGGTATGAATAATCTAACAAATAAATGTTGTGTTATTACTCTGAAATGATCACATCACTACCAAAGTTCATTGAAGCCACGTAACGTGGCTATCTAACATATGTGATAAATCCAATAGAGACCATGAACAGGGTTTGATAATGCCACGTGTTAAAGAGGCTGGCTGGATGGATGAGTCTGCTGTTGCTACATTTCACTACATCCTGTTTGACTCACTGTGTCAAAGATAGTCTGATGACGGGTATAAACCTATATGACGGACACCTTCTTCCCTCCTTAAATAAACACTGAGAAACAAACTTACTTGACTTGACAAGTGAAAAACACTGAACGGCAAGACAACGGCAAATTATAAAATGCAGACCTCCTCACACTAGTGTAGTGTCTTAAAGACCATGATCAAATAAGACTATTTTAAGAAAAAAACGCTCAGACTAAAATAATATCAAACACACACACTGAGACATATGTGATCCTCCTCAACAAAACTGGCATCTGCTAAACAACACTGCCTAAATTCAATAGCTAATCTCTATGAGAACTTAAGTCTCCAACTGTCACAACACAGCCACAGAAACAAAACAAACACACAGCTCCACATGGGATGATCTCAACTGCTCAGATCACAAAGTACAAAATCACAGCTAGACCCAACATATGGCATGATTTTCGGTAAACAAATTTGGTCACATGCATATCCATTCTTAATGAGATTCATCACAAGGACTTTCCCAGCTCTTAATATGGGGAGTTTCTACTCAGATAAACAAACGAAGGTTTGATCAGCAGGTTCTACATCTAAATTCACATTTTTCACA
Source organism: Sinocyclocheilus grahami (assembly GCF_001515645.1). Lineage (NCBI taxonomy): Eukaryota > Metazoa > Chordata > Actinopteri > Cypriniformes > Cyprinidae > Sinocyclocheilus > Sinocyclocheilus grahami. The sequence goes on from NW_015505354.1 coordinate 1,219,984, forward strand.
TCCTGAAGTTCCTGAGTATTTTTCTATTGTATGCTGCAGTCTCAGTTCATGGGTAAAACACAGGGCTGGTGAAAGAATTAAGGCCCATTCACACAAAAAACGATAACTATATCAGTGTCCACACCAACAGACAATATAATTCTTTTTATTATTATCGCTCGCTACAGATTATCTGCCGCTTTAAACGCTTGAGCTCTTTAAAGTTGGATGATTCCAATTTTTATCATTTATCAGCTGAAAAAAGAAAAATTGCTCTGACAATGATTCCAACTATATTGTTCCAGCTGTGGTGTGGACTTCACGATTCTCACAGAATAAAATCTATATAGTTTTCGTCCTTGGAGGGAACGGGTTATGCTTCACCAACGTAAACATTTTGATTTCTGTTATGCAAAAATGACTTTTATTTAAAGGCATGAAATGAAAATCCACCCACTTTCTAAATGCATGTTATAAATATTCTTCTTTTTGGTAATCTGTTACACTCAAGTGTACATCACAATATGGAAGAAATGATCTGTCGCTACTTATGTTTTATTGTAACCTTCAATATGTCATCAAAGTAATGTTATGTAGCTAGCTGACATTTGTGAGAATGACTTGTGATAACCCTGGAAACATAGGTTAAAATACGCTGAAATCATAAACAAATCTGTAAGGCTTCACACTGTATCAGGCAAAAGTGGGTTTATGTATTTATTGCCATCATGAAGTTGCTTTGAAACAATATCAGAGTGAGGAACAAACTATATCACACGACACAAGTATGCACTGTGACGGGATTACAAGCATTTTCACTTATGCTATTGAAATGATTAATAAAACACTGAAAGAAGCTCTTAGAGGTCAATCTCAAGCTAACTACCTCTGCTCTGGGGTGATATATATTACTTTCACAAAGGAAAACAAGACCAAATAGCATAATATATGAGCATGAACCAGTATGCTGGCCCTGATAAAATTCAATCGAAGAGAAATCAAAAGCTTGTTCAAATGTACCACACTTGGCAGCAAAGATACCGCTGCTGTGGTTTTCACATCATGCTGTGCTGAGCGGAGCAGCGCGGGTCACTTCCGGGTTGACAGCCAATAGGATTCGGCCACAACAGAGAAGTTCTCCAACCGGTTTCTTCTCTGTAAAGTCGGATGAAATTAATCCCAAAATATCCCTCTTTACTTTAGGACTATAAAGATCACTGTTGAGACCTGAAAACTGTATGGCTCCTATTGTTAAAAACCGATTTCAAGTGCTAAATTCATTTGTTAAAGGACTTTCCCAAACTTGCGTGCCATATTCATCCAAAACTCCTATATTTGCGTCATTATCTACACTAGGGAGCTAAACTCTCCTGACCCTTTCAACACTGTATTTGAAACTGCTAAAAATAAAGGCTGTATGATTGAATGACCCTTAGTTTGCTTGCAAACACTCTAAATGGCCATGCAAGTTGGCGTGTTTATGTGCAAGTGTGGTTGTGCATTAAATGGGAATAGTTGGCCAACAGAGTATAAACTCTCAAAACGTCCCATACTTGCAGCTGCATCATTACTACAAGTCCTGTAACTCTAATAGCTGGTTAGCCACACTAGCCAGCTGTTTAGCCCTTTCTGTAGCTAACCTACATTCATCATAGGCCATTAGACCTAATGTTCAGAAATTACATAGTAAAAGTCAACCGTTGTTCCAAATCTGAAGACCTCATAACCATCACCCGTTAATTACCGATGTAAATCAAGAGCATCACATCCAAGTCCATAAACCCCTTCCAATAGCTAGCGTTATATGAGCTAGCTATCCGAAGTAAACCTGCGAAAAGTGTGTTACTGATAGAGCGCGCGATTACTCAGCCACATACCAGCAGAAGGGTGAAGTAGCGCAGTTCGGGAGCGGGTATTATTGATGATAGTTTCATTGTATAGTGGTGTTGGTTGAGGTTTCGATGTTGTTGTATCTTGCAAGTCTCTCGACACCACCTCCTTCTCCTCTGCTGCAGGAAACGGGCAGTATTTACGGCCAGGACTATGGGAACTGGGATTCCGGGTTTTAGAGAATTGTGGGAACTGTAGTTTCTTATTGGGAAGGGGGTCGTTCAGTCAACTAAATTCTGTTCATTAAAAACTACAAATCCCTTTAAAGACCGTATGGTGAGAATGTGACCTATGGTATTTGTAGTTTTATTTACCTATGTGCCCAGATGTGTTTGCGGTCTCAAGATATTTTGGAGTATCATTGCCCAAGAGCGGGAATGAAGTTCAGAAAAGTATGAAAACTGCGAAAACACTGCAGTGCGTTGGAAAAGTTTGTAATGTTTGAAGTCAGAGATGGAAGTATCAGATTAAATGTGTTTCACCTTGAATGTGGTAAGTTGCATCATCGTTTCCCCAACTCTATAAGGGGGATTTTATAGTATTTAGCAATCAAGCTAAAATGCAAACACATTCAAAGTTATACATTATTCTTTGTATGAATCACTGACACAACTGCTTGTTGTTGTAGAAGTATTATAGCAGTTATGTAACTATGTTTGCATTTGTTAAAATTGTTTAATTATTTGCATCTTGGACACAAAGCGTTGGTGAAGATGTCAGTGAATACTGCAGCTGATTCATATACTTTACTTTGTTTTAGTGATTTATCTACCAATCCAAACCCACCACGTGCAACCTAAATAAACAAACTGTAAAAATAGTTATTCAGGCAAGGTGTACATTAGTTTGAAAAAAGTGTATGAGCTGGTTGAATGGTTTCTTATTGTTGTACAGTTTTTGATTCTATTGGTTTTATATATGCATATGCATATACAATGTCTCAAATTGAGCTCAGATTTGCTAAGGTACCAGTGTTCGAGATATCATTATGAACTAAAACAAATGCCATTAATTTCTCTCAAAATGTAAATATTAGAGCTTTGTTATCCAGATTAAGCATAATAGTGTCACGAATTTGTGCCTGTTATGATTTCTTCTGAATGGCTTTAAGAGAAAAATGTGAGATAAAGTTATTTAAATTACACACAACAGAGAACTTCCATTCAATTTCAATTATGTTTTTCAGTTAAGTTTGTCAACTATTCACTGCATATTTTTAACAGGGTGTGCATCAACAGACTACCAGGATGTGTCAATAAAAATAAATATGGCAGATGAAATTTCTATTAATCTTATAATATTATATTACATAGCTGTCAGCTGTAAGTAGTTAAAAAATTAAATTTCAATGTGTCAAAAAGTCAATGTGGGCTATAGTTTCTTGCAAGACTCCAGTGTTGTTTGTCCGTTTTATGTCAGTCCACTCCTGTAAGTCGGCCTTGGCATAGAGCACTGGTAATGTTTGGCACAGTAGGTCAGAGCAGGTGGTTTGTGCTCTGTGTGTGAGTGATCCGCTCTCTCTCCTGCAGAACGCTAGATCAGAGCTGCTAGGGGGATCTGTGGCTACGCCAAGCCCAGCAAGGCTTCACTTAGCTGGGTAACATCTGCTGAGGCCTCCCCTGCCTCCTGGACTTCACCATCATGGTAAGAGTCAGAATGAGTATTGTATCAGTTTGAGTATTGTATTACATATTAGGAGTTTTAAAAGTATACTTACATTTTTTTTGTTATATAATTAATATTGGCATAATAGTTTTGCTAATTTTATTAATAAGAAACTTTGCTGAGAGTAGAAGCTCGCATATAACTGACACGTTAATGCCTTTAGAGATTTCCAAGCAAAAAATTACTCTTTTTAAATATTTTGTCACATTAACAAGACGCATTTCACACAGTAAAATAGCAGGTGTGAATGTAAAAAGCTGTTAATTAAAAGGTATACCAGAACCAGAAGATTTCAGCTTTTGGCAAATTTCACTTATCAGCTATAATTTGTAATTTGGGTATTCTCATTCTAAATCAGATACATATTTTTCTCACATAAGTTACTTCATTATATGTTTATTTTTCTTAATATGAAAACTCCCCTTCTCTCCTTCTATCTTTCTCTCTCTCTAATTATATATACATGTGTGTGTGTGAGTGTGTGTGCCACTTTAGTCTGACCCTTCTGGGCCTTTACCCTCAGCGTGTACAGTATGAATGAGAACAATCTATTCAAAGGCCTCCATGTTGAATTTGACCCTTATATTAATATTTAATGAAGTGAATGTTTCTGAGGGAGGTTTGGCTCTCCCCGGGGTTAAGTGAGCTGTTAATAATTGATGATGTGCTGATATTTATGGTTCTTTGAGCGTGTTAATAGAATAATGTACTTACTGACTACACGGATAGAATAATACAGTTAACGCGTGTTTTGCGAATAATGTAATTAGCATGTGTTCAAGAGGTCATCGCTGAGGGAGACAGCACACAGATACACACATCTACATGATCTGTTATGTTGAGGGGCCGCAGTATGTGTCAGTCATTGCGTTCTAACCTTATAAACACCCAACTGATTCAAATCTTGTTTCATCTTTTTCATTTCCGCTGTCTCTCTCTCTTCTTCTCATTTCCCCCCTCTCTCGCTCTCTCTCATTGATTTTCTGTTTGTTTTTCAATCACATTATTTCCCGCGCACAGCGGTGTAGCCAGCGGCTAAATGGCCCCTCTCCTACTAATTGGACGTTTAATTAGATCACAGATTTGGCCCAATTAGTCGCTGTAGGGAGGAGAGGGGATAGCCTGAGGGGCTGTGTGTGTGTCTGTGTGCATGTTTATGTGAGTAGATGGTGAAGAGAGAAAGCAAGGAACGGAGATACAGAGAAGGGGGAGCGTGAGAGAAAGAACGGGAGGGTGGAAAAGAGATATCGCTCTCTAGGCTGCCTCATTAGAGATGTCAGAAAGGGTCTGCTATAATACTTCCCCCTCACTATGAGTCTGACCCCCAAGAGACCTATCAGAGCAACGCAGCCCAAGTGTGCTTCGGGGACTCAGACCTTGCCGTTTCTCAGTCTTCGGATCAGTTCAATTCACTGCTGTCCTACCTTAGAGAGCCACCACCAGCCTGTTTATCAGTGACTACTGCCATTTTTTTTTTGAGATGGCACTGTATTTTTTGTACTAAAAGTTAAGTACAAATTATCATATCAAATAGGCAGCATAACATTTGCCTCCCATCAGCTCATTGTGGTCTCATAGAGGTCCTAAAGCATGGTGTAAATGATAGGGAGTGCCTCCACATCACTGTGATTGGCTGATTACGCTGCCAGTGAGATGATGGCCATGAAATGCATAGCAGTTGGACTCATTCAGGCCATCTTTGGCCATGTAACCTGCTCGGTTGTGACATTACTACTTTCAGTAACATTTGAATTTTAATAACTCGAATCTCAAAATGACTATTTTATTTGACTATAAGACTATTAATAATAGCAAAGCAGCAGTAAGTACCAAATGAAGTATATAAATACAAAATATTCTTTAACTATGCTTTTTACTGTATTATTGTAAATATTATTTCATTATATTTTAAAAACCACTTGATGTGACCTATTATAAAAATAATATAATATAATAATAAAATTTAATAATAAATAAAGTAATATTATTATGATATAATGCAGATAGGGACTTCAAAAGTCCACTTCACACCACTCATACAGACTTTTATTTGTGAATTGTGATTATATTAGTATTGAATAATAATAATAACACTAATAATATGTTTTATTTATATAGTGCCTTTCTCACACTCAAAGTGCTAGAGTACAATATAAAAAGTGAACAAAACAATAAACAGTATAATACTAAACTAATAAAATCAAAACAATTCAATTTCCAAGTCAATGCACAGGAATAAACAAAGTGGATTGATTGTTATAAATAATATTTAAAATATGAGTTTCTTTCTAATTTCTTGATTTATACTCATGAATTATGTAGAAATCTGTTTATGGTAGAATGTGACTGAACAATAAAAGCCAATGCATACAGTTGTTTTATTTTAATATCGAAATTGAATAGAAAGTGATTTGTTTGTAATTGTTTGTGTGTGTGTGTGTGTGTGTGTGTGTGTGTGTATGCACAGAACTCTTAAATGCACATCTTTTCACCACTTATTTTCCTGCATTTATGAGCAGTATGCTATACATCTTAGATGTCACACATGTTAGACGGTGCGTATTATTTAATTTTGTTTTTTTAACATGTTTTTGTTGTGACTGACATCTTTGGAACTACATAATTGCATTACATTGCCCATTGGAAGCCACACCTCCTTCACCAGAGGGGCTCATTTGTCGCTTGGCATAATGGGAAACCACGGCTAATGAGACACAAGGTGATCATGTCAGTCAAGAGCAAGACACACTACGGATGGCATCCGCAGGGATGCTTGCATGCATTCACAGCTCGGAGCCCTTTCTCCTTGGAGAAAGTATGGAGGATTTGCCCTCTGGGCATTAGATGAAAGGACCGATGTCTCTCAGCGAGATACTTGGAAGGGATTTGGGGGAAAAAAGCTGTGTTTTTGGAAAGCGAGAGGATGATGTGAATCATACAGATCTGCTATTGCAATGCCAGATACTGCTTTACTGACAAATGTCCACACAGCTCAACTTCTGACCCTGTTGTGGTTTGTTCTTCATTATTCTGTCTTTTTTCTTCTTCTCTGTCTCTCTTTCTTCCTAAATCCTGACTCAGCTGGCTGTTCAATAAGATGCTGGTGGGGAGTCATTTGGCTGGGCTAGACGAGCTGGATGCTTGCCCCCCCCATGAATCCTTAATGTGTTCCAGAGTTTCAATGGAAAAATTTAAATCTAAATCAGTTATTTTGTGCCTCTATAGCAAATATTCGTTCACTTTGTCTGAAACTTTATTTTAAACTAATAATTATAAAAGTTCTAGTTCAAGGTAAAAAAAAAAATAATGACAGATGTATTTAAAAAAAAAAAAAATTATTAGTTTAAATGTTATTTAATTGAATTATTAGCTAGTTGAGATAATTTGCACTTGAATTTGAAGTTGTAATATTCTACAATAGCAAAGTTTGCTAATTAAATTTGTCAAAAAGAGTATGCACCATTCAAATGATCATCAATATAATGCCACTCTAATTTACAATTGATTTCATCTCTCCATTTTTTAAAATTGATTTAAAAACATATTAACATTTAACATTCACAAAATTACCAGCTTTTTTTTAACCAAGTCTGAATCCCTTTTATTTCACGTTTGAGAGAAAGTCGTTTGATTTGTATGCCAGGCATTTTTGTTGTTAAGCCCCAGTGTGTGTTTGCATGTATGTGTGCGTCCCAGTCTGGAGGAAATTGAGGAAAGCTTGTGGTTGATATGAGCGAAGCCTCCATAAAAACCTTCTTTCATGGAAAATCACTTCCCACGCAATCACACTACCGTGCAGTCGGACACAAACACGCTCAAAAATACACAGATAGAGCTCTTCCCTCACATGCACACCTTTCTCAAAGGCACCCCCCTGCTGACTTTTTTCCACATTGTGTGTGTGCGCGCGCGGTTTTTTGTGATGTCTGATTTCCTTCGTTAAACTACGTGGAATCATATAAAGCTGAATTACAGTGTATCGGAGAGCATTTAAAGGCTTTAATCAGAACATACACGCACAAACACACATGCTACTGAAGTAGTTGTAACTCTTAGTAGTTTTATGAGTCTGCATTAACTAACCCCAATTACCCTCTCATGAGGTGCGTGAGAACAGAGCGGCTAATTAGTTGTGTGTGTGTGACGGGAAAGAATGGCAAAGAAAAAGGGAATTGCATGAATGGGTTATAGCGCTCATTGAAAAAGACATTTCTGCCGTCATAAACACGCTTCACACACATTTAGTGTGGATTTGTGTATGTAATTGATTTTTTTTTAAAATATATTTTGCAATATTGATGAGCATGAATAAGAGATGAGTTGGGCAGGGTGTGTCCCAGTGGGGGATTTGCCCCCTCCCTGCTACTTCCTGTATGAGGATTACCCAGCATTCCGGCTGAACCACTGCGAGTGGATGTAATGGTTGGTTTGGTCACCATTCAAAGCTCATTTCAGAAAGAGTGAGTTTAGATTCAAGCCCTATAATCGTGATGTTTGGCCTCTGTGTGAGCACAGTGCATGACTGCTGATGTGTGTGTGTGTGTGTGTGTGTGTGTGTGCACCAGGCGATGCTGCTCCCCCAGAATCCATCTCAGGTGCATGCGTCTGCTGTGAATGGAGACAAGAACACCTTACAGAGACTGATCACAGGTATCACACATATCCCAGTGCTCATAATGCTCTTCACTATGTATTCCATGTAAGGCTGTGCGATATATACAGCACCATTTAAATGTTTGTGATCAGTAGGTTTTTGAATGTTTTTGAAAGAAGTTTCTTATGCTCACCAAAGCTGCATTTATCTGATCAAAAATACAGTAAAAACAGTAATATGAATAATACAAGTAATATGTGAAATATATTTTATATGTATTTATTCCTGTGATGGCAAAGCTGAATTTTCAGTGATTCATTGTCACATGATTCTTCAGAAATCATTCTAATAAGCTGAATTGATGTTAAAAAAAATGTTGAAAAAGTTTTTTTTTTTTTTCAGGATTCTTTGATGAATAAAGAAGAAAGTTCAAAAGAAAGGCATTTATTATGAAATATTATGAATTTAATGGTACTTTTGATTAATTTAATGCATGAATAAATTAACTGAATAAAATACTTTATTATATACGTTACTGAATAAAAGTATTAATTTATGGGGGAAAAATCTTACTGATTACAGACATTTGAATGGTAGTGTATATTTTTCATTCTTTTGATGATATTCAGTATGTACATTCACTTTGAAATAGCTTAAGAACTGTATTTTATTCAACCAAACAGTCATTGTACAAAGTACATTCAACATTTTTTATATGGGAATTAAAATGCAGTGAAAACCTAGTTAAATTAAATTGGGAATAATATTTATTAATTTTAATTTATATACATAATACTTTTGAAGAATGTGCTAAAGACCTTACTTCTGGACCACTGAAGTACATTCTTGAATATAAATATATTCTCTGACATATTACATCTGCCATGTTGTATTGTTCTCAGACCTGGAAGTTTTTTTTTATTTTTTTAAACGTATTATGATGTACTAAGTACAACCACGTAGATAATTTATTTGGGTACCAACAAGTACCATTTAGCAATTTATGGGGGGAAAAAATCTGTAAAAGAGCCTGCTTGGCACACAATCCTCATATTTTCAATTCCAATGGCCTTATGGGACAGGAAAGTGTAGGTTGGTTCACGCTTCACAATCCTTAAAGATGCAGTACATCACCTGGGTAGCATAAATGGTGGCGTTCCTTGTAAACTTAAGAACCACACAAAAAGCCCATTAAATTCATTGCGGTGTTGCTTAGTTTTATATCGCCAGGAAAATCATCATGAATATACTGTTAATATTCAATATATCACTCACCCATATTTCCTTATATATATTAAAGAGAGATTTCAGTAATAGGTTAAGGTTGACTAGGGTTATGTATAGACTTGTGCCGGTATTCGGTAATGCGATATATCACGGTAATGAATATGCACGATATTGTTATGGGCACTTCTAAATACCGTGAATAATCATATATTACAAATTATTCCGAATTTTGAATGCATTTTAAGAATACTTTTCCCATCAACTGGTCAAAATGCGCAACACCACTGTGTGCTGCGTGAAAGACGCGTGCGCACTCTGAGGTAAACGAGCGCGAACTAGAAGCACATGGCGGAACATGAAAGCGCACTTTCACTCTGACAGCAGATGGCGCTAAACTGCAGAAATAATAATAATAATAATAATAACAATAGCTGCACTACTTTCTGTTTCTGAAAGGTGTTTAATTGCTTAGTTTTATATCGCCAGGAAAATCATCATGAATATACTGTTAATATTCAATATATCACTCACCCATATTTCCTTATATATATTAAAGAGAGATTTCAGTAATAGGTTAAGGTTGACTAGGGTTATGTATAGACTTGTGCCGGTATTCGGTAATGCGATATATCACGGTAATGAATATGCACGATATTGTTATGGGCACTTCTAAATACCGTGAATAATCATATATTACAAATTATTCCGAATTTTGAATGCATTTTAAGAATACTTTTCCCATCAACTGGTCAAAATGCGCAACACCACTGTGTGCTGCGTGAAAGACGCGTGCGCACTCTGAGGTAAACGAGCGCGAACTAGAAGCACATGGCGGAACATGAAAGCGCACTTTCACTCTGACAGCAGATGGCGCTAAACTGCAGAAATAATAATAATAATAATAATAA
>NW_015505354.1:1230596-1285619 GCF_001515645.1 Sinocyclocheilus grahami
GTTTTTATTCTTTATTGTTCGGTCACACTTTACATTAGGTCTTCATTAGTTAACATTAGTTAATTCATTAGTTAACATAAACTGCCAATGAAAAATTCTTCTGAATATTCATTAATCTTAGGTAATTACAATATTTAATAACATACACGTTGTTAAAATCGAAAGTTGCAACTGTGTTATTTAATGAGCTAACATGAACTAAGACTTGTATTTTTTTTAAACGAAGATGAATACTTCTGTAGCAAATGTAGCTATTGCTCATTGTGAATGTTAATACAATAACTAAGGTTAACTAATGAGGTCTTATTGTAAAGTGATACCTATTGGTCTTTATAGTTCTTTTGCACTTTAATCTGTGTAAAACTTTTAACTTTATACATTTTTCTGTATTGCTTTATTGCATTTAAATGTTCAGTTATTTTTGTTATAAGAAAAAAGTTATTAAACCTGTTATACTGTATTATGACAGCACTTTTTTAAAAACAAAATTTCAGTATCGTGATAATACCGTATACCGTGATAAAAGCATTAGCAATTAATCGCAACATGAAAATTTGATACCGGCATATCCCTAGTTATGTATGTGTGTGTGCTTTGTGTCTGCAGCAGAGTCTCGTCTGCGGGACAGTGAGGATCAGTTCGGCCGGACTCCTCTGATGTATTGTGTGCTGGCCGACCGCTTGGACTGTGCAGAGGTGCTACTTAAGGCCAGCACAGCCGTCAACAAGACTGACCACAGTCAGAGGACTGCACTGCACCTTGCAGCACAGAAGGTGAATTTCAGTATCGTGATAATACCGTATACCGTGATAAAAGCATTAGCAATTAATCGCAACATGAAAATTTGATACCGGCATATCCCTAGTTATGTATGTGTGTGTGCTTTGTGTCTGCAGCAGAGTCTCGTCTGCGGGACAGTGAGGATCAGTTTGGCCGGACTCCTCTGATGTATTGTGTGCTGGCCGACCGCTTGGACTGTGCAGAGGTGCTACTTAAGGCCAGCGCAGCCGTCAACAAGACTGACCACAGTCAGAGGACTGCACTGCACCTTGCAGCACAGAAGGTGACACACACACACACACACACACACACACACACAGCTGTCTGTCTCTGAGCTGACCCTGATTCTGATAGTCACTTACAAAGGGTTGGTGTTGTTAGGGTTTACTGCCCTCTAGTGTTTGTGGTGTTGACACATTTCTCCTAAAGATTTGAATATGCGCTTGTATGTGTGTTACCTTATTTTGACTTAATAAACAGGACAGTTTGAATGAGACAAGAGAAGAGGATTGAAAAGCAGAGCACAGTGGAGAGGAAAGGAGAAGAGTGTGAGGAGAGGAAGACAGGGAGGAACGGAATTGATGGTTAACACTCTGACATCTAGATCAATAAGAGCTGTAGCTCAGGGATTAACACTCTAATTGGGCTGGGAATAGAGACTGAGAACCCTGACACACACACACACACGAGGGCTCTCCCCAGAATGTTTTACACTGGAGCTAAGGAGGCCTGGGAGGATACTTGATGAGAGGGGAGGGCTGCTCACACTCAGACACATTTCAGACCCTTTAGATGGATAAACAGCCGTCTCTACTCCAAAATCGCGGCCCAAAAATAAAGTCCCTGGGTGACACAAAGCACTTTCTTCATCACTTTATTTCATTATTTTGCTGCCTTTGGATGCTTTGTCATTTTTGTAAAATGCAGATGAAGTATAGATAATAGGTCAGTCTATTGGAAAGTAGTGGCAGATGTTTTTTCTGTGTGGTGATGTACATCCAAGTTAAACAGATTTTTGCACAAGAAAATAGTTGGGTAGGGACTTGGTTCTATCCATCAGCTGTTGGTTGGATGGAGGCAGATCTGAATGCAAGCTTGAGTTTGAATTTAAGATTTTAAAGAAATTATTAGAGAAGTCCAGTATACATCACCAGAGAGAAGTCTGTCATTTCACTGGAAGACTGAGATTACTTTTTAATTAAAAATATCGAGGTCTAAAAATTTTTTAAAATGAAAAGTATGCATGATTGAATTATTCACAGTAAGATAAATATAATGCATTTAGACAATAGATGGAGCAAATTTTCATTTCATGCTGACTTTAAAGGTGAAATATGTAATTTATTTCTAGAGACAGTAAGTTAATTTGTAAAAGTAATGATTTTGTCAGTCAGGCTTTCCCCCCAAATACTCCCTCTGTCTGCCATTGGTTGGGCAAACAGATAGTGTCACCTAAAATCATGCCAGTGTTGCGGTGTTGAGCTGGTTGGGATATTTTGGCAATGTTTTGAAAATGCGAAAATCACAGTGTTTTAAAAATGTTTCTTTTTCTTTTACAAACTGCTCAGAGGACGAGCAAATACATTGGATATTAAGTTATGGAATCCCAAATAGGAGTAAGTTTTCTTCCATAGAAAAAAATTACAAACTTCAACTGAATTGAAATCATGTTCTAGTTGTATTTTTGATCAAAATCAATAATATTGGGAAGTATAACTACAATTTACAAATAAAAAATTACAAAGCTGAATTTTCTGCAGCCATTACTCTAGTCTTCAGTGTCACATTTTCTGGGCAAGTGAACTCACAAATAGCTGCCTTTTCATATTAAGTTATGATATCCCAGATATGAGAAAGCATATGAAGCATATGGTACACTGGAGTAAATCTAACTGAACTGAAATCATAGTTTTAGAAGGATTTTGGACCTTGACTGAAGCCAGATTTAAATTGGGAAAATAAATTATATTTTAAATGGTTGTGAGTTTACAGGTGTTGTCCGATTCATGAATGAATGACTCTTACAAGCCGTCTCTTTTAATGGATCAGTCAAATAGACTCAACAACTTAAGTGTTAGTGTTTTCAATAAGTCTTCACAGGTGCCCTAATGACTTGGCCACAGCTCTGACTGAATTATAGTTAAATAGTGTAGTAAATTGTTTTGAAAGCATAACAATTTAGAGTAAATGGATTGCTATTCATCCTTGGGAGTTGGGACTGTGATCTATTAGTTTGTGACCCTCCATTCCTTACAAACAGACAAAAATAGCTTGTTGTTGATTGTTTTTTTTTGTTTTTTTTGCATGTACACATGCTTTTCAGGGCAACGTGCGCTTCATGAAACTCTTACTGTCGCGCATCGCAGATTGGCGGTTAAAGGATCTGGAAGAAATGACTCCATTGCACCTGGCAACCCGAAACTCGAGTTCCAAACCTCTGTCTCTGCTCCTCAAGCACATGGCACCTGGTGAGGTGGACACACAGGACAGGAATAAGGTGCCAAACGCAGATACACACACTACACATGCTCACAAACTCGTCAGCTTGTCTATAGATGGCTTGGGTGGGGATCAGGGGTGAATATGAGGTTAGTTGGTGTGTGTGTATGTGTTTGTGGTTGTATATATGTTGTAAAGCAGCAGGGGGGCTCTGCACCCTCTGATGTTGCTCTGGAGGATATGAGCTCTGTTTAAATTGTCTAATAAAATATATTTTTTCAGTGCTGCTGCGAGAGCTTGCCAGGCGCCTACAAGGCTCAGGGTCTCATCGCAGTGTTAACCTTATGTGTGTGTGAAGTGACAATCACACACTCGCTGCATGCCAAAGATGTCTTCCACGAATCGCAGAGAGAATACAGACCAACCCAATTTGACAACAAAGACAGTATGCATGGACAATAAGCCTGTTTCAACCTCAGAATGAAAAACAAAGCAGATAGTTATAAGATAAATCTTAAAGTAAGAAATAAAATCACAATTATGAAAAAAATCGCAGTTACAAGAAACAAAGTCACATTTATAGTAGGGCTGGGCGATATGACGATATTATCGTATATCGACGATGTCTCGTAAGTATCGCGATTGTTGATGTCAACAGTCAGGTAACAGACGATTATCGACATTATCGGGAAAAAATGACAAATGATAAACCTAGTAAGTTGTAAAAAATATTTTACATATCCCCATAGTCACCATACAGGTCTTTTTGCATGCAAGAATGAAATAATTTAGTAGGAGGGTTGGGCATCGAAAATCTATTCCAATTTCAGAAATCAGATCAGATGCATAAGGTCAGGAATCAAATTACTTGTTATAAAATTATACATTCGATTCTGCTTCTCGATTTCTGTATGCGCTTTTATTGTGATTTCAAAAGATTCAACTGCAAGAAGACGAAATAGAAACAGTAAAAACAGTAATATAGTGAAATATTATTACAATTTACAATAACTTTTTCCTGTTAATATGTTGTAAAATATAATTTATTCCTTTGAAGACTCCACTATTTTTGAAAATAGGCTCATTTTCCAACTCCCCTAGAGTTAAACAGTTGAGTTTTTACCGTTTTCGAATCCATTCAGCTGATCTCCGAGTCTGGCGGTAGCACTTTTAGCTGTAGCTTAGCATAGATCATTGAATCTGATTAGACCGTTAGCATCTCGCTCAAAAATGACTAAAGAGTTTCTATATTTTTCCTATTTAAAACTTGACTCTTCTGTAGTTACATCATGTACTAAGACCGACGGAAAATGAAAAGTTGCAATTTTCTAGGCCGATATGGCTAGGAACTGTACTCTCATTCCGGCTTAATAATCAAGGAACTTTGCTGCCGTACCATGGGTGCAGCAGGCGCAATGATATTACGCAGCACCTGAAAATAGACTTATTGGAAGTTACCTAGCTGGGGACTATTTTTTGCTTAGCATAGATTCAATGATCTATGCTAAGCTACAGCTAAAAGTGCTACCGCCAGACCCAGAGATCGGCTGAATGGATTCGAAAACGGTAAAACTCAACTGTTTAACTCTAGGGGAGTTGGAAAATGAGCCTATTTTCAAAAATAGTGGAGTGTTCCTTTAATCTTATCAATGTTGAAACAGTTGCTTAGTATTTTTGTGGAAACCAAGGTAGGACAGGTTTTATTTTAAATATAAAGTTTTTCTAACATTTTAAATGTCTTTGTCATTTTTGATCTTACAATAAAAACTTATTTATATAAAATTGTATTTAATTAATTATATTATTCTTCAAACAAGGAAAAACATAAGAAATTTATTGTAAAGTAGCCACACTGCAATATAAAATTTAGATTAAAAAATGTAGTAAAGCAGAGCAGTACACAGCTAGAGAAGGGAAATATTAAAATGACACTACCGTTTGAAAATTTGGGGTAAAAAATACAAAAACAATAAAACTAAATGCAGTAAATATATATATATACAGTGTGTATATATATATATATATATATATATAAAGAGAGAGAGAATAATTTAGAAATAAACAAGACCATACAGACTTGATGAAACTGGAAAGAGTTTTATAATGGTCGGCACGGCTGTTGTACTTTACTGTAATATTACTGTATGAGCTATAATACAAGTAATAATAACAGCTATAGTACTATATTTAGGATTAGTAAACACAGAAGCGTTAGAGTAGATAAGCTGATATGTGCTGGTCACAACAAAGCAAAAGGGAGGTAAGAGAAATGCGTATATGGGCCCCGTGCTTTCTTGGGAAACACTGCTATCAACTGCTCCAGATTACCAGACCACATGCAGCTTTATTCACTTTGTCTCCAATTACTGTAAACATTCACCCCAGTTTACTTTCCGATGATCTACGCACATACAGCGACTCTTTAGATACACCGACATTTAAAATCTCATTCCACAGACAAACTGCTCAAAGCTACCAGGGTTATTAAGGCTCCTGTTTTAAATCAGTATTCTTTGTGTGTGTGCGTGTATGGTTGTGATTACGCTAACATATCAGTGCTTCCATTGAGTCACATAAGGGAGTTTTGTTTGCAGGCCTTTATCCGTCTGTTGGTTTTGCATTAATTTGATAAGCAGAATCGTGATTTCTCGTGATGAGGCTTGTTTTGTGGCCAGATGCAGAAATAGCTCATCTAGTCTTCGTCTTCACTTTCCACATTGGCTGTTTGTGTGTTTTGTGGCTGGGGAAACTTGAGTGATGGATGAAGAGAAAAGGGTTTTAGGTATTCTTTTGTATTTCGGAATCAAACTGCAGAGCAGACGGTTTTTGTGGTGAAGCTGGTTGAGCCAGATGTTTAGCTGGTAAAGCTTGTTAAAAAGCTGGAAACCAGCATAAATTTACATGTAATAATTAAGCAGACACTTCATCTAAAGTGACTCACAAATGAGCAAAAGCTCAAGCAATTTATCAGACAGTAGCCAAAAATATTAGCATTACTGGGAAGGATGGATTGTGGCCAGGAGTCTTGAGCTGAGAGGGCCAAAGTAGCCTGACACACACAAAAAAGTGTGCCATTGGAAATCTACAACTAATATAGATAGACGAACACTGATTTTATGTGTACAGCTGAGATTGCAAACCTACATCAATTCAAGTTTGCTTAGGCACTTGAAAATTCACATTTGCAAAATAAAAATCTGGATTTACGAGAAAGTTGTATGTAGATATATATTATATGAGAAAGTATATAACATAATTTTAAGTTTAATTTAAAATTTTACATTTAATAAGCATTTAAGTTTAAATTCATTTACATTTTCAGTTTCAACTTAAAGTTGTAATTGTTTACATTTTAAAATCTTACATTTTATTTTAAAGTTATGATGCATAAAGTTTTAATTAATTTAAATGTTAGATTTTCCTTTTACGCTTCGGTTTTACTCAAAATTAATTTTTAATATATAATTTTATGTTTAAATTTAAATTTTGCATTTTAATTTAAAGTTTTAATGTATACATTTAAGTTTAAATTCATTTACAATTTGGTTTTGAATTTTGTTCAACTTTTGTCATTTTAATTTTTAATTTTATATTTTCATTTAAAGTTATAAAGTTTATTTATAAAAATGTAAAGTTTATTTTGTTAATTTCATTTACATGTAAATGTAAAAAAATACAATACTTGTAATGTATTGTTTTAAATTTGATTTAAATTGAAAAAATTAAGTACAAATTCAGAGATTTCAATTATGACGTTCTGGAAGACATTCTGGAAATGTGCACTTGCTGAACTCCCTGCCATTCTACATATTCAGTTCCATATTTACCTTGTTCCTTGTATGGTCTATTATTGAATATTTTGGCTAATTTATTATGTTTTCAGCACCTAATAAGAGTGTAGTCCAACCAGCTCTGCTAAACACATTTTACCCAAAATCAGCACAGAAAATGTGAAAAAATCCACATATTCTCTTACTAGACCTGGTGGTATTAATTGTGCATAAGAAGATTTTGACCCTCTAAACCCCGAGGGAGCTGGCTGACTAGTTTGATGTGATGTGATATGATAAAGAGCGAATGCCAGCACTTCTTTATTTTTGCTCTTGGAAAAGCTCCATAATGTTATTTTCTTGATTGCAGTTCATTGACAGCCTACTCGCTGTGATCATATTAAGACCAAATTTGCTTGAAGGCTGTGAAGCAGCTTTCTAGCTGCAGTGTATCATGAGTGAATAGAAAAACTGGAAATGTAATCTTTGAAATTGAATGTTGTTTGTTCTACAGCAGACAGCGCTTCACTGGAGTGCCTTCTACAATCACCCCGAGCATGTCAAGCTGCTGATCAAGCACGATTCAAACATCGGGATCCCAGACAGAGAGGGGAAGATCCCTCTACACTGGGCGGCACATAACAAACACCCCAATGCCACACGTACGGTACGCTGTATCCTGGTGAGTCCACACTTGTTACCTCACTATTACTCCTCACACATACAAATATTACAATTACAGTATTGTCAGTATTTGTGTATTTTGTAGGAAGCTGCTCCCACTGAGTCCCTGCTGAACTGGCAGGACTATGAGGGACGCACCCCTCTGCACTTTGCAGTGGCTGATGGGAATGAGGCGGTGGTTGAAGTGCTGACATCATACGAGGGCTGCAGTGTGACAGTCTATGACAACCTGTTCAGGACACCACTGCACTGGGCGGCACTGCTGGTACAGATGTTTATTCTCATACATTTGTATAGTTTGACTGTTTAAAGAAATTATTTTTAATTGAAATAATTTGCTGAACGTGTAGATGTTAACACTGGTTTGTTTGTGTCTGTGTAGGTCATGCTAAGATTGTACACCTTCTGTTGGAGAGGAACAAGTCTGGGATGATCCCATCAGACAGTCAGGGAGCAACACCTCTGCACTATGGAGCTCAGAGCAACTATGCTGTAAGACATTTTTGAGTGTGTAAAAATAACATCTTGTATATTTGGACCATGAATGTTTTGCTTTTCATTTATTTCTTTTATTTTGGCTCCATCAAAGTTTTAGAAAAAGCTGTGACAGAACGTCAGTTGAATTGTTGTTTGGTTGGTTCGCTGATTCATTAATTTATTCATTAATTTATATATCCAAGCAAATGTAGATGTGTTTATTAATTAATTAATTAATTCATTCATTTATGTATTTATTTATTTATACACAAACACATATAAATATGTTTGTTTATTCATCTATTTATATTTATATATATATACACAAACAAACATATACTGTATATATGACTTGTATAAGTTTATACAAGTATAAACTTGTCGGATAATTTTTTATTGGGATTATTAGCAGTAATTTATTTAAGTTATTTGTTTAATCATATATATATATATATATATATATATATATATATATATATATATATATATATATAAAATTACTATAAATTAATAAACATATATGGTTTTATTTATTTTTAGTAATTTATAGTAGAGTTTTTTATGTATATGTATATATGTATGATATTATATGTATGATATACTATATATCTTATTGCTTTTTTGAATTGTTTCTGGTGGTTTTGCCAATTTATTGCATTCTCTGTATATTAAGGACACAGTCGCAGTGTTTTTAAAACACCCCTCGGTGCGAGATGAGCCTGATCTGGAGGGACGAACAGCTTTCATGTGGGCTGCAGGGAAGGGCAGCGATGATGTCATCAAAACTATGCTTGATCTGAAAAAGGACCTGGACATAAACATGACTGACAAATATGGAGGGACAGGTGTGTGAGAGAGTTACACACACACACACACACACACACAGAGATAGTCATTTTGAACACAATTATCCATTCCTGGCCTAAACTGGTTAGTTTCAGCTCAGATCAGTGATAATTGCATTTTCTGTTCAATCAAGCAATTAACAAGCCATATCCTATGTATGTACCCCGTACAGCCATAACAAGAGTTGACTGTTTGGTGACTGTTTGTGTGCTTTTTTTGTGTGTGTGTGTGTGTGTAGCTCTTCATGCGTCTGCACTCTCAGGGCATGTGTCCACTGTGCGGTTGTTGCTAGAGCGGGGAGCCATGGTGGACCCGCTGGATGTAATGAAACACACGCCTCTGTTCCGTGCATGTGAGATGGGCCATCGAGATGTCATTCTAACACTCATCAAAGGTTTGTAAGCGCACACATGACACTTTATCCTCCCCATTGGTGCTGGCCAGAGAAATAATAAAAAACTATGAAAATAATTTTATTTGAGACAGACTTTGAAAATAGTCTGTCTAAAAATAAACTAATAAATAAATATAGTACATAATATATTTAAATACACTTAAAAATATAGTTTGTACTATATTTATTTGTTTGCTTGTTTTTGAAATATATCCAAGTATATATCCAAGCAAATGTAGATGTGTTTATTAATTAATTAATTAATTCATTCATTTATGTATTTATTTATTTATACACAAACACATATAAATATGTTTGTTTATTCATCTATTTATATTTATATATATATACACAAACAAACATATACTGTATATATGACTTGTATAAGTTTATACAAGTATAAACTTGTCGCCATAACAAGAGTTGACTGTTTGGTGACTGTTTGTGTGCTTTTTTTTTGTGTGTGTGTGTGTGTGTGTGTAGCTCTTCATGCGTCTGCACTCTCAGGGCATGTGTCCACTGTGCGGTTGTTGCTAGAGCGGGGAGCCATGGTGGACCCGCTGGATGTAATGAAACACACGCCTCTGTTCCGTGCATGTGAGATGGGCCATCGAGATGTCATTCTAACACTCATCAAAGGTTTGTAAGCGCACACATGACACTTTATCCTCCCCATTGGTGCTGGCCAGAGAAATAATAAAAAACTATGAAAATAATTTTATTTGAGACAGACTTTGAAAATAGTCTGTCTAAAAATAAACTAATAAATAAATATAGTACATAATATATTTAAATACACTTAAAAATATAGTTTGTACTATATTTATTTGTTTGCTTGTTTTTGAAACTTGTTATTTTATATTATATATGTAATATTACGAAATAAAACATTTTAGACATGTTATATCATTTTTTAGACATTATTTTCCAAGTCTGTCTAAAATAAAATTAGTTTTAATTGTTTTTGTATATTTTTATATATTTTTTTTTACAAATTATTTGATTAACATTAGTGTCATTTATCACATTCATATTATGATCATGCGCTGCTTTTGATGCAATGATCGTAAGTTATTTAAATATAAAATTCATAGCAATAAATTAACAAACATGTTTTTTATAATTTTATTTTTATATGTATTTAGGACAAAATAGCTAGAGCCAGCAGCATTGTGGCTAGACCCCTTTGTTTATCATAATTGGAGTAATCTAGCTTTGTTAAGCATCGCTAGAGCATGACTGACTTGCTTGCGAGTTTGTTGTGGCACAATGGTAGTGGAAAAATATCAGTAGATTTCTCTGTTTAAAAGTACATCAGTTTACAGAGTGCTCACGGTAAATCTGCATTTTTATCATTTTAGGAGGGGCACGTGTGGATCTGGTAGACATAGACGGTCACTCTGCACTTCACTGGGCAGCTCTGGGTGGTAATGCGGAGGTGTGCGAGGTGCTGATGGAGAATGGGATCAGTCCTAACCTGCAGGACCACGCAGGACGAACTCCCCTCCAGTGTGCGGCATATGTTGGCTACATCAACTGCATGGCCTTGCTCATTCAGCATGATGCAGACCCCAATATCCAGGACAAGGAGGTATGATTGTAAAGCCCAAAGCTAACACCGAGAACATGTCCTGACCTGCTGGATATATGAAAAAGAGAAAGACTGAAGAATAGCATGAGATCTGACTTTTGTGTATGTTTATTTGTTAAGGGAAGAACCGCGCTCCACTGGTCCTGTAATAACGGTTATCTGGATGCTGTGAAGCTGCTTCTGGGGTGTGGAGCCTTTCCCAACCATATGGAGCACACTGAAGAGAGGTAATGAACAGTCATGCATGTACATGGTTCTTGAGATGTGGCCAAGTGGTGGTTAAGATTCTGAATACAGGTTTGAATCTAAAAATTGTTAAAACAATTACATTCATAATTGTAATCATGTAAACAGCTTTTATTTATCATATATATTATTAAAACATGTACGCACTGTATATATACTGTTCAAAAGTTTGAGTTTAGTAAGTAATTATTTGAAAGAAATTAATACTTTTATTCAGCAAGGAAGTATTGTATTAATCAAAAGTAAATAGTAAAGAGGTTTACTAAAATGTTACAAAAGTTTTCGGTTTCATCAAAGAGTCCTGGAAAGGTTTTATTAGAGTTTTCACAACAAATGTTAAGCAGCACAGCTGTTTTCAACACTGATAATAACAAGAAATGTTTCATAAGCACTAAATCAGTGTGTTAGAATAATTTCTGTAGGATCATGTCACACTAAAGATTAAAATAATGGCTCCTTAAAAATTCAGCTTTGCCATCACAGGAATAAATTACATTATAAAATACATTAAAATAGAAAAGTTATTTTACAACTGTAATAATATTTTGCTGCACATAAATGCAATCATGGTGAGCATAAATCTTACAGACCCCGTTTTTTAAATATAGAATTTTAATATATTTTGAATATAAATTTTCATATAAAATTGTAAGTAAAATTATTTTAATATAAAATGTGGGGTCCTTGGCATCAAAACATTTAAAACCCCCTGTGTTAAATGACTACTGACTGTAATCATTGTGCTTAGGTACACTCCTTTAGACTATGCCCTGCTGGGAGAGCATCAGGAACTGACCCAATTTCTATTGGAGCATGGAGCTCTGTCCATCGCCGCCATCCAGGACATCGCCGCCTCGTCCATCCAGGCTCTTTACAAGGGCTACAAGGTCCGACGGGCGTTCAGAGAGCGCAAGAAGCTCCTCATGAGACACGAACAACTGCGCAAGGATGCTGCAAAGTAAGACTCGCAGCTAAACCCACACATTCTGCCTTGAAGAGAAAGAAATAAGATAAATGGTGGGGTGCAAATATTCTCTTACCAACAATCCACTGCTGACTGATGTGGTTAGGCTGATCTGCAGAGCTGACACGGAATGTTTGCATGAATATAATACCTGTTGTTTAATTATGTGTGTTTGCTCAGAAGCAGCTCATCTATCTACCTGCCTGCCGAGGAATATGAGCATCAATTTCTTGCTGTCAATAATGGAAATAGATGAGACGATAGAGAGAGAGAGAAAGAGCGAGAGAGATTCACTCATCATCCCTTCTCTGTTAATTGGACAACGTTCAGCTGCTCAACAGCTTGACATTTAGAGTCTGTCAGCTCTGAGGATGAATGAATACACACATACACAGCTTAGAATATGTTCTCTCTTTCCAGGGTCTGCTTACACACATTAACATGCATTCATTTCATTGCCTTTAAACTTGTTTGCGTAGTCCATCACTCTAACCCTGTCTTTTATCAGTGTTATACTGCCCCGCAATCTATCCATCTACTCTTTCTTTTTTTTTTAGTTTCCTGCTAGGTAAAGGTGTTCAAAACATCAAGTGTCTTTCACAAATGCTGCCCTTTTAAACTCAGATATTGACCTGAATGAGATATTACTGTACCAAACAATAGTCAGAACAATAAGCAGATGAAAGATTCATTATGTAGCTGACTCTAAAAACCTTAACTGAACCTAATGAAAATGGGTTGGGCGTGCATTAACATTCAAAAGTTGGTGAGAATTTTTAATGTTTTTTAAAGAAGTCTCTTCTCCTCACCATGGCTTTATTTGATCAAAAACACAGTAAAAACAGGAATATTGTGAAATATTATTGCAATTTAAAATAACTGTTTTCAATTTGAATGTATTTAATGTAATTTATTCCTGTGATGGCAAAGCTGAATTTTCAGAATCATTACCCCAGGCTTCAGTATCACGTGATTCTTCAGAAATGATTTAGTGCTCAAGAAACATTTCTTATTATTATGAATGTTGAACATAGTTGTGCTGCTTCATATTTTTGTGGAAAACATTATAAAAAAAATTTCTAGGATCTTGTGATGAATAGAGATTTAAAAAGAACAGCATTTATTTGAAATAGAAATCTTAACACATACAATTATAAATATCGCTACTGTGTCCTTATGATGAGTATAAGTAGTAATTACTTTAAAAATCTTACTGATATCAAACTTTTAAAAACGAGTTTAAGTGTATCTGAATATTCACTATGGCAGCCATAACCAGATACTTGACTTGATGTCAACTTACAGTCACCAGCAGCAAGAGGCACAAACATTAAATAAATGATAGTCATCATTAACAGGATAAAAGTATGTGTGAAGTAAATGAATAGTGAAAAGTAAATGTTGTGTGTGTGTGTGTTTTCTGTTTCTGTAGGAAGAGGGAGGAGGAGCGCAGACGTGAGGCTGAGCAGCAGCTCTCATTGGCTGAGGCAGTTCAGAAGCAGCTCGTCTCATTGGCTGAAGTCAGATTGGAAAAACTGTCACTGGATGAAACGGAGCAGAGTGTTAAAGATCCAGTGGCGGTGAAAGGACACAAACACAAAAAATCCCCCAGTGTTCATAATATCCCATCACTGAGCAGGAGAGAGAAAAAACATAGAACTGGTGAGTTTATGTAAGGAATAATTGACAAAGCGTTACACTTCAGTGCCGTTAGACCTGCAGTGTGCAATAATTTGTCAAAAAATTCATAATATAAGCTAATAATTATTTTCACCTTATGGCCTATAAATGGTCAATAATAGAAACTATAATATTGCTATATATAATAATTAATAATAAAAATGTTTATACTTTTTTTCTAAATAAAAAACTAAAATCGTCAAAATGCACCACAAAGTGAATTTAGGCAACATTATAAGGTACAGTAGGAAAAACAGATATTAATTTTGAGATTTGCTAAAGATTATTAACAGTCTTATTGCATTTTTAGAAAGATTATTAATTAAGTTTAAGATTAAGTTTTTGTGAGCCCAAATATGATCATCATCTTGCAAGAGATCTCCATCCTAAAATTTAAATGGCAACTGTATATTTTCATGAATAAAGACCCAATTTATACCGCGTATTATAAATATTTAAATTATATTATTAATATGTGTAATGGAAAGGATTTAGTAGGATGCACATTTTATTGATCAGTTTTATGATTAATTTATTGTGATCAGACTTAATTCATTTTTCATTTTAATCTTTTTGTATAATTTTATTATTTTGTTTAATCTAATTTTTATATTTAAGAAATAATATTATTTGTACATTTTTTAACACTTTTTTTTTTACACCAGTTCTTTTGTTTCTCCGTCAGAGCGCAGAACGAGAGATGCTGAAACACCAGAGGCTTCTTTCCCCCTGGCAACCTCTGGTCTCACGGTGACCCCCCTGAGCACCAGGAAGTGTTCAGGCACTGTAGAGGAGGAGTGTGTGATGGAAACTTGCAGCCCAGATAAATGTATATCTGTGGAATATGGGTCCACATATGAGCGCCGATCCCCCGCTGGGTCCAGTCGACCAGGCAGTGCCAAACCGGTCAGCTCAGGGGCCCATGTTGCATCAGGCCACATGGAAACCACCACAATGCCCAAATCAGCAATACATAACCGACACAGGACTACAGGGGCCCATGTAAAACAAGCGGCCCAGGCTACACCACGATCCATAGAGCCACCGACAGACAGCATTTGTAGATCAGCGTCAATGGGGAACAAGCCAGCATCAGAGCACAAATCTAAGCAATCTAACATCTCCAACTCCACCTCTGTCACACTACAAAAAGAGAGACGAGCAGAAAGAGAGATGCACAGAGATAAGGATTACAGATCAAGGACTGAGGGGGATAAACAGGCTGGCAGAGAGAAACAGAAATGTACAGGGAAGGAAAAACACAAAGAGAGATGGATGGGCAGAACAAGAAAAAAACAAGTTGACAAAGAGAAAGAAAAGAAGAGAGAAAGCATCCATAGTAAAAACCAGGCTGCCATCGTGATACAGAGAGCATGGAGGAGGTACTGATGTCTTTTATTTTTACTTCCACTGTAGAATTTATTACTGCCTGCCAGCTTTTTCAGCAGCATTGGTTTCAAATATTTAAAAAGCACAAATATTAAAAACATTTTGAGAGTGTAATAGACCAACTTGAATATGTAATTCACGATAGCGTGATTTACTTCCTGCAACTCTCTGATTGGTGGAATTTTCTGCACAGCATCATGGGTAATGCGAACAGATGACTTCAACAAAAGCATATACCATTGATTAACAACCTTAGAGCTCACAACAGGTCTGTTTTTAAAAGTTATTGTTAATAATCAGTTTTATGAATGATTTTTTTAACTTGCGGAACCCGACTGTTGGATTTCTCTAACAAGAGATATTTGATTCTGATTGGCCAATCACAGCATTCTGCAATCAAATATTTTGTTTAATGATGGTTAAACTCTGTGTTTGACCATTGTCCTTAGAAACGAGTCTCCTACACTAGAATGAAGCCAATCCGATTCAGTCCACTTCTTTGAATCTGATCAAAATTCCATTCGGATCAAGCTCAGTCTGATCAATTGAGGTGTTTAAATGAAGGCTTTTCAGTCCGATTGAGCTCATCCGTTCAATTACTTGAGTGCATATAAATGTAGCTACTGTCTCTTCTGTCTCTCAGATCACTCTTGAGGGCTCATTCATTTTATGTTATAACAATTTAATTCAAATGTATTTATTTATAAATAAATGGACAATAAGTGATGGCAGGTTTCCCACCACTTACATAAACACACTTACCTTTTAAATCAGTTTTTCCTCCAAATCAGTACAGAAAATGCAAGAAAAGTCTGCAGATTCCATCTTTCCTTGTTTGAGTTGTGGCATGGCTTTATGCCCACCAGCACATCAACACCTCCAAGGAGAGGCCACCAGAATAGGCCTCTTATTTATTTGTGTGTGTGTAGGGAGTGTAATGGAGGCCCATGAGTGCACTTTCTTTTAATGGCGTTACTAAAATAATGGGATTCAGAGTACAAAACAAGCTATATGCACATTCTTGAAGTCCTTTTTTGTGAACAGTAATGTGGTTTGTTTGTTTGATTGTACATCTTTAATATGTTGTTGCTACTTTTGTTGGTGCGTATGAAAGCATAACATTTAGTTTTTCCATTCAGGTCTTGTATTCGGAGTCATCTTCATAAGTTACTGTGCAAGACTGGGAAAGGGGCGGAGTCTGCTGAAGTCACATCCCTGTTGATTCAGCTATTATGGGAGTGGCCTATCTCTCATGATCACACCCATCATAAAACTTCTGACGTTCAAGCTCCTCCCACCAGGAATGTAGGGAAAAAGAGCTCTGTGCTGCAAAATATATATGGTGAGTGATGTATTTCTGGAACTGTCTAGGAATATATATATTATATTAAGTATATATGTTATACAAGGAATATATTCTTGAACATAATTATATATATATATATATAAAATAAATATTTATTTATTTATTTATTTAAAATTTGGGGTCAGTAAAATTGTTTCAGTAAAACCTTTATTCAACAAGGATGCATAAAATTGTTCAAACATGACAAGAAATCCATTTATACAGTTACAAAGGATTTATATTTTAAATAAATTGTTATTTTTAACTTTCTACTTATTAAAGAATCCTGAAAAAATGTGTTTTGGTTTCCACAAAATATGCTGCAGCACAACTGTTTTCAACATTGGCATTTTTAATCAAATAAATGCAGCCTTGGTGAACATGAGACTTCTTTCAAAAACATTAATTAACAGATCTTAATACCAATCCTAAACTTTTGAACGGTATTGTATATTTTATATATTCTTCCAAGTATCTGATGCAAAAAATTAATGTATTATAACTAAATCATATGTGACCCTGGACCACAAAACCTGTCATAAGGGTCAATTTTTCGAAATTGAGATTTATACATCATCTGAAAGCTGAATAAATAAGTTTTCCATTGATGTATGGTTTGTTAGGATAGAACAATATTTGGCAGAGATACAACTATTTGAAAATCTAGAATCTGAGGGTGCAAAAAAATTTAAATACTGAGAAAATCGCCTTTAAAGTTGTCCAAATGAAGTTCTTAGCAATGCATATTACTAATCAAAAATTAAGTTTTGATATATTTACAGTAGGAAATTTACTAAATATCTTCATGGAACATGATTTTTACTTAATATCCTAATGATTTTTGGCATAAAAGAAAAATCAATAATTTTTACCCATACAAGGTACTATTGGCTATTGCTACAAATATACCCCAGAGACTTAAGACTGCTTTTGTGCTCCAGGGTCACAAATGTCTGTTCGCTTATACAAGTTATAGGATACCTTTTTCTTAATTAGCCACATGATCTAAGTTTTTTGATTCATGTCAGTAGCATAAGCAGCCAGAGTTAAATTTAAAAGCAGGACAAGCATCACTAATAAGATTATTACCGAGGGGTGTTATGTTTTTATGTGACGTTCCAACATAGATACACACCGTCACCCCTCCGTCTTTCATATAAGTTGATAAGGTGGAGTTTCGGCCCAGTTAATGCAACTGACCTTCAGCAGACATGAACAGGTGATGATGGCTGAGCAGGCCAGAGACACTCTCGCTCTCAAACACACACATACACGTATACACACGGACACTTGTTCCCCTCCCCGCTCCTCCCTGACGGTCACAACGCTTTGAAAAGTTCATTGCTGTCAGATGGAATGTCGAGCTGTCTCCTCACGCTCACGCATGCAGACCTCCCTCCCCTCGCCCTGTCCGCCCCTGCCAGATGGATGCACGCTCACACACACCTGCATATTTGATACCACACTGTCTGAATCTTGTTATTTTAACAGCTCTAGTATCAGTCGTGACGTTAACGTGGAGATATTGATCCATTCAAGTAAAAAAAAAAAAAAGTTTTATTCGATCTAGGCGGCATCCCATCCAAAAGAGGGCACACTTTGCGGGCTGCAGTGCTTAAACCACAGAGCCAAAGTCAAGCGCTGCTGGATCTGTCACTTAAAACAAACAAACAATGTGAGTACTTGGATTCATAATCACTGCTTGTGTTCTTTTGTGCGTGTTTTTTTTAAAATTATTATTCCCAATGAGCGCCGTCGAGTGTGTGAGCTTGGTGGATACTTCAAGTCAGGCGAAGCAATACTCTTACCATCTAAGGCCATCCAGTTCTGGCAGTCAAAGCGGTCAGAACAGAACCATGAACTAAGACAGACATTCTTGGATTTCTGGGAATCAAATTTTGCTTAAGCAATACAGGGATGATGCACTTAAACTCATTTGATGTTTATTTAAACTATTGCATTAAGGTACAGTAAACTCACATGGTCCGTATCATTAAGCTTTTACATATGAAATCTGCAGTATCAGCTTATTGCATAGGTTAGAGGTTAAAACCACAAACACAACAAATATATTAGATAACCTTTCATTCTGTCAACAACAGGTCATATACCTGTCATAAGGGTGACATAGGACGTGCATAACAAGACCACCTGCATGGGAGACCACCGTGTTAATACTCTTCAGTCGAGATGTCACAAGGCAGATGTCAGCCTATTTCTGATATTTCCACAGATCTAGACATTGTATTCTTATACTCCACCCCCCTATTTATTGAGTGGGTTGTATTATTAATGTTTTATCTATCACTATAAATCACTACGGTACTCTTTTTTTAAAATTATTAATGTATTATTTTAAAATATATTATTTTGTCATTTATATGTTAAAAAGTGAAAGATTTTGCTGCCGATCTTGCTGCACAGACTTTGTCTTTTATCCTGAGAGAATAATACTTTTTTAAACTAGTGAAACATACACTAACATTCAAAAGTTTGGGGTGTAATACATTTTTTTCAGGATCCTTTGACAAATTGAAAATTCAGAAGAACAAAATGTATTTGAAATATCAATCTTTTATAAATACAAATGTCTTTATTGTCACTATTGATCAATTTACTGCAATAAAAGTATTAATTTCTTTAAAAGGATCGTACTATCCCCAAACTTTTAAACAGTAGTGGTGGGGAACCTGTAACCGATTTGTTCCCATTTTTAAATTCAAGATTCTTTTAGAAACTTTAAAACAGCAGATGTCTTTGTTCCAGCTGCTTTGAGTAAATGCCACATTATTTCACACCACTTACATTTCTAATGATTACCAGACAAAAACAATGGTTATTGAAAAAATCCCTCTCCAGGTCTGTATTAATAAATGTTTTTGTAATAAACTGAAATATCGAACAATGAAAGAGCCTAATCAACTCATTATCACAAGATGTGTTTTCTTTATTTTGTACAAAATGACTGAACTGGAAGAAAGAACAAAAAAAATGTTGTAGCAATGAACACTATAACAGTCAGTGATTAATAGATGTCCTTCATGCCCATGTTGGCCCGGTGACCAGACAGAGTCACACTGTAGCAGTACAGCAAGTCAGTCAGCCACTGCTCTCGAGTCTCTCCACCATAGAAATGCTGTAAAAACAGAAGCACAACAGTCAAGACAGAATCTGCAGCTCAATTTCAAGGCACATAGTATTATAAAATCTATTTTAAGGTAGGGTAAACAATGCCGTTTTATCTGTTAAAGCAAAGCTGAAATGGATATATGCAGTCAAAAGGAGCCATATATGTGTGCGTACCGTTAAGTCTTGTATGATATGTTGCAGTAGACTGGCGTTGGCCATCATGTGGTTGCGTAATTGAGAATGCTGAAGAAGTAATGACAGGATCTGTGCCAACACGGGGAGCTCTTCCTCACAAAGGTCACACACGCAAAAAGACTGCAAGACCAATCGCAGCAGCCTCGGTACCGTGCTCAAGGCAGCAAAACACGCCTCCCACACGGCATCCCTGACGGTGAGACAGACAAACATAAGTTTTGACAACTACACTTTTTGTTTGGACAACTCTAGATCATATTTCTTTAACCACAAGCCCCAGTTTGTAACTAAGACTATGTGCTAAACTATGTGACATAAGGTGGCAAAATGTAAGTAATTAATATAACTTGTTGATATTAATTATATTGTTAATTACATAAATATATTATTTAAAATTATTGTAATTAACATGCTTCTCATATTACAGAAACAAAAAAAAAAGTTTTTACAATCACCATTTTTCAATACTTCACAAAATGAGCACAACTGTGGATAATTTTCCATTGTTTTGGCACAAAATACATTCAGTGACTACATCTTTCAAATTACATGAATTCTTTTCATACTCGAGACAAAACTATGTACCTACTGGCCAATTTGCACACATTTACATATTCTTTTTAAAAACTGTTAAACTTAAGTTCAAAACCTAATATAAAACTGTATAAGGCAGCAATTTGCGAAATTTCTACAGCAATATTTATTTTAAAACTAAAAAATGAAATACTAGAGGTAGCTGAACACCTACATGTGTTAGTCTTTCAATTTCATTACTATATCTACACAAAAAGGGAAAGGTAGTAATAATTTTGTACTGTAATGTATATATGGACCATGTAACATACTGCAGTGAATTCTAAACAGTAGTTTTGTAAAGACATTTTAGAGAAGAAAACATTGCATGTTATTGTTTTTAGGTCAGTGTTCTCTGGGTGTTGGTTGACAACCATTGCTAATGTTATGGAAGAATTACTTAATTCGAATCATGTATGAAGTGTTTTGGTAGTTTTTGTGCATTCTGAATGTGAAATTTACTGCTGTGCCAAGCTGAAAGTCAGTAAAGAAAATTGTGTGAAGAGTTTTGAAAAAGTGGCCTAAGTATCGAGAAATGTGTCCTATCAATTTTATTTAAAAAATGCAATACTGTTGCTGAATGAATAGTTTGTTGACAAACTATTTTTTAGGAATTTTAGGAGCATCAAAACAAGTAACTTTATTTAGAAAAAGTATGAATACCCTTTTTGGACTTTCCCCAGTCTTGTTTCTAACTTCTCTTGTATGCTGTATTATCAAACAGTCTTTCTTCATCTACACTTTGTGGTGTTTAAATGTTACTCTATGCAAATATTTGTGAGTGTGTGGGTGTGCGTGTTTGTGAGCACACCTCTTGTGGGCGCTCTGCTCCAGTTGTAGCAGCAGATTGAGCATGCTCAGGCAACAGTCAGACAGGAAGTGGAGGAGTGTGTCGCTGGGCAGGAAGTTGACATCCAGTAACCGGGGAACACACCTTAAAATTGCTGCACACACACAGTCTGGCACCACCACGAGTCCACACTGCAGCGACGAAGAGAGTGTCACCGCAAACCGTGCCTTGCTCCACTGCCCACTCGTATGCAAAACATTCAGCAGAAAAACACATGTTCACTCACCAGATTCTTAATGATGGCGTTCTGTATCACATCAAAACACTGTGCACGAGATCCTAGAGTGTCCAGGCAGTGGCACACCTCCTACAAACAGTGCAGAAATGTTTAGGAGCTGTGCAGGTAAATTAAAGTCTTCACACTGTAGAGTTAATGCTGCTCCGAGCGCTTCCAAATTCAATAAATTATGACAATCATGGCAACATTCCCAAAAAATTAAAATAAAAAATAAATAGTGAATTTTGATTTCATGGTAACTTTAAAATTGTCTTTGATAAAGTATATATTTTACAATTTATTATTTTTTATAACATTTTATAATTACTATATATTTATTACAATTCTAAGTTTAAAAACACATTTGAAATCGTATTGGAGTATACATTTTATTTAAAAATGTTTTTTTATAAAGTTAGAAAATATATACCATCATTGTAAATAGAAATGTGAAATTATAAAGTAGATATTTTATTAAAATAAAAAAATTAAATATATTTTGATTATAAAAAGAAATTATACATTTATTTTGAAATGATATGAAAATATAAAAATATATATTAAACTAAACAAAATTTGTAATTATCAATAGAATTATAAATTTATAGTTTTATAATTACAAATATCATATTCCTCTAATATATATATACATACATACATATATATATATATATAAAAATCAAATTCTGCATTGATCCAAACATTTACAGAAATCCAGCCAAAGGCTAGGCAAAAGGACTACACAGATTTTAGGAACATAACTCATCTTCAGAGAAGAGTCATTTTACAGACTGAAAGATGATAGAAAGATGACACTTTTTCCTATCTCATTCTACAAAGAACCTTTGAATAATACATTTTAACATCTGACACACACACACACACGGTTTAGGTGAGACAAAAATAAATCCCTGGTCCCAGAAGTCTGCAGAGAACAAAGAATCCTATAGCACCACACACACATATACAGTGACAGGCTCAAAGGGTTGTATCTCACCACTATGGCCGGTCTCTCATAATGGAAGTTGACAATGGACGGATTAGCGATGCCCTGCCACTCTCTGAACTGATATTTATGAGCACTAACAATAAATAAGTGTGTGAGTGTATGTGTGTGAGAAATCTAATAGTGCTAATAGCATTAGAGCAGATTAGATTAAACAGATGAAGGCGGAGCGGAATGTCATTCAGAGCAGGTTATTATCAGACATTAATCAGGCTAACAGTGTTAAGAACACATTACGCATGCTTTAGATTAGAGACACCTGATTGGCAATAAAGGAATGGACCCCCAGCAGCCATACGCTCTCGCTCTCAACACACACATACACACACACCACACTCAAACTTAATTTGATGCTAACTGCCAAGCTATATATCTGAGAAACAGTAAGTGAGAATTTTCTTTGAGAGTGTGATGTGAAATCCCAATAGGATTAGAAGGACACTTTTTTAGCACATTTTTTACGCTTCAGCACATTAGGATTTCTCAGCAGAGCTGTAAAGAAAAAAAAAGGTGCTAAAAATTACTTTACCAATAAAACAATTTTAATTGTTCTTATTTACTTGGGGTTTCCTATTTCAGCAATGTTAAGGTATAATAATAAAAATATATAAAATAATATAAAAAGAAAATGTAATAGCTCACTCACACACACATATACATACAGTGGGTATAGAAAAGAATCACCCCCCTTTAAAATAATTACATTTTGTTGCTTTGCAGCTTGAACACAGTTTTTGTTTTATACAGCTATATTTACTTAGTGGAACTTATAACATCC
This sequence comes from Sinocyclocheilus grahami, assembly GCF_001515645.1. NCBI lineage: Eukaryota > Metazoa > Chordata > Actinopteri > Cypriniformes > Cyprinidae > Sinocyclocheilus > Sinocyclocheilus grahami. Next base: position 1,253,950 of record NW_015505354.1, read on the forward strand.
AAGTGAAAGATATAACACCAACATGTCAGAAAAAATAAAATAAAGTTGGAAAAAGTAATTTTGTTGAACCACCTTTTGCTTTAAATACAGCCTATAGTTTGGGATATGTCTCTAATAACTTTGCAATATTTGCCCACATCGTTTGTGGACTGCAGTCTTCAAGTCATTCCACAGATTTTCAGTGGGGTTTAAATCTGGGCTCTGACTAGGCCATGCAAGGCCATTCACCTTTTTCTCCTTTAACCAGTGTGCTCAGTTTTGCGGTGTGCTTTGGGTCATTGTCATGCTGGAAGGTAAACCTTCTTCCCACTGACAACTTTCTGGCAGAGGGCAGCAGATTTTCCTCAAGATTTTGACTGTATTTTGCCCCATCCATTTTTCTTCTTCTATCCTGACAAGTGCTCCAGTCCCTGCTGCAGAGAAACACCCCCATAACAGGATTTTACCACCTCCATTCTTTACTGGAGGAATGCTGTTATTTGGATGATAAGCTGTATTGGATTTCCGCCAGACATAGCGTTTGGTGTTGAGTCCAAATAATGAAATTTTAGTCTCATCTGCTTCAGAATCTTCAAGTTGCGTTTTGGCAAAGCTCGGTCATGACTGCATGTGGCCTCTCAGACCAGTTTCCTCCTGACTCTTTCATCCAGTTTGGAGTGACGGCCTGATCCAGGGAGGGTCTGTGTTGTACCAAATACCTTCCACTTCTTAATAATAGACTTCACTGTGCTTCTACGCATTGATAAAGCCTTTGAATTTTTTTTGTATCCATCTCTTGACTTGTGCCTGTCCACAACTTTCTCCCGGAGATCTTTTGACAGTGCCTTTTCACCCATAGTTGAACATTTGCTTCAGTTGCACTACCTACCAAGGACTGAAATGCTCCAGGAAAGCTCTTTTCATGCTGAGCTAATCAAAATGACCACAGTTGAAAGTCAAATGGCTTTGCAAAGCAACAAAATGTGATTATTGTAAAGGGGGTTGATTCTTTTCTATATATATAAAAAAGTATCCAATAAATAGTTTTCAAAAATATTTAATCAAAATTTTTTCCCACGAGGTTGAAAGTACAATTAACTTGTACCAAATTTTTATTTAGCCAAAGTGCTGAACGTGTTTTTGTACAGCGATTTGTTTTATTGTTAAATATAAATTTCTAATTAAGCACAAGTTAAGTGATGAGAGTTGAGAGAGAGCGTGTCCTGTGCTTGTGTACGTGAGGAGGGAAACAGGCTCTTTTCCTCATTAAGGCCCATTATTCTCCATCAGCCTCACCTGCTGTGCATCATCTCGCCCGTCACTCCTCATTACTGTATCAACGGTGATGCCAGCCATCCCTCTACACCTTTACTGTCTGATTGACTTGGACACCAAAAATGAAAGTCCAGAGAAAATTGCACAGAGGAATTAGCTGTGTGTCTGGAGTAAAGGGAGGGGGGCAGTGAGAGTCAGCCCCTGGCCTGAGGGTGTGGTTTTGTTGGATTTTAATTTCCGTGTAAAATGTCAGGTGGTGATGGTGTCCGCTGGCTGGCATTAGCATTTGCTTTAGCCAGGAGTGCTCTGATAACCAGCCCTTATTGAAATATGGAGACACATACACCGGTGTGATGCGATAAACCTTCCCCTGCTCAACGAACTGGCCATCTCCAGGGGGAGGGGGGGGGGGAACTAAAACACACTTGTGTGTTGAATAACAACCCAAATGGTCCTGCAGCGAATCAAGCAAACACCTGCTTCTTGGTAGAAGTTGAAAAATGCACACGTTTGGCATTAAAAATGATGGGTGTGATTAAGGTGAACAGCATGACTGATTCATGTCTCTTTCACAACATGCAACAACACTGCTTGGTATTTATTAAAAAAAAACTGAAATTTCATGTGCACACAAGAACATGGGGGGGGGGGGGGGATTGAGAGAGAAGAAAAATCTAGTTCAGCAGAAAAACACTACATTACCATTTCCTGTTAATGTTCATCTAGTTTTCACATGTGTACGAAAAAGTAAAAAAAAGTGCAAAAGTCTCCGAATTGTTCTCCTGAAAATGTCACTTTAAAGCATCTGTGCTATTAGGGTTGTAATTTTAACACATTCATTTAGTGATTAATTATAAAAATAAACAAGTATTAATGCAATTTACTATGCCATCTGCCTGGTATGTAAATTACATAGTAAAATATTTTCTTGACTTGAAGCTTAAAGTTACACGTTTTTGCAAGAGAATGGAACAAATGCAATGGTTTTGGGAAACGTGCAAAGTTGAATAAAAAAAATTTAAATAACATTTTGACACAGCCTCTTACAAACAAATTACACATACGAAGTACCCTGCAAAACAAAACAAAATTTCAATGATTTTATCTTTTAAAATAATGTGATGTCTTTGAATTATATTTCTTAATTTTCTAATTTGGGGTCTTTTCTCAGAAAACAAAGCTTTAGAAATGGCTTTATAACCTTTTCCAGACTGATAGATCTCAATTACTTTCTTTCTCATTTGTTTCTGAATTTCTTTGGATCTCGGCATGATGTCTAGCTTTTGAGGATCTTTTGGTCTACTTCACTTTGTCAGGCAGGTCCTATTTAAGAGATTTCTTGATTGCGAACAGGTGTGGCAGTAATCAGGCCTGGGTGTGGCTAGAGAAATTGAACTCAGGTGTGATTAACCACAGTTTTAACAGGGGGGCAAACACTCCTTCACACAGGGCCATGTAGTTTTGGATTTTGTTTTCCCTTAATAATAAAAACTTTCATTTAAAAACTGCATGTTGTGTTTACTTGTGTTATCTTTGACTAATATTTAAATTTGTTTGATTATATGAAACATTAAAGTGTGACAAACATGCAAAAAAATAAGAAATCAGAAAGGGGGCCAACACTTTTTCACACCACTGTATGTGATTAATTGTAACAGAAAAATTATTTGATGCTAGAAAATTTTGTTTTGTGCCAGGTGAAAACACTGTGTAATGCAAATGCATCTAGGCAACAGCAGACAGACAAACGGACTGACACTAGAGCAACCAAATGATTGACAAGCCAGACTAACTGACAGAGCAGATGAGAGAGACGCTCACAGGGGACAGAGCAGATGACAACAGGATTAGAAACATACGCCAGCGATTGACAGCAGAACAGCTGACATAACACAAGTTGTTGGAGCGACTGAAGGTGGAGAAAAGGACTGGCAGATAAAAGAGATAGAAAAAAATACCTCCACTATATCCCAGTGGTGTAGGAACTGCTCCAGGGTGGTAGCAAATACGCTGAGGGGCGAGAGTATGGAGGAGGGCAACAGGCGGTCTTCATCTGTGTCCTGAAGGGCCTGCAGCATCTCAGAGGAGAAACCTGAAGCATGGGATCATGGGAACACCACTTTATCAATATCGAGTATGCTGTCGGTACTCATATCATTGAATGTGATGCGTGTGTGCGCACCTGTTAGTGTGGTGAAAAAGAAACTGAGGTAATCTACATCCCTCACCGGCACATCCTGTGAACTGCTCGACCAGCCACACAGAGGAGACCTGCGAGGAAGCACACAAGCATTACTGTGCAGTGGTCTGGCACTGATCCGCTCTCCTGTTACACATCTCAAACTGTACCTGATTGTGTGTGTGTGTGTGTGTGTGGTGAGAATGTCAGTCTAAAAATACTGGCCATCTGAGCTCCTTCATTTCCTTTGAAATCAAACTCCCACCACAAACACGCTCACCTTCAGCGAATGAGAACACTCACGGTATTAAGGAAACACTGGGGTCATCCTTACAATATGACAAACAACACTTACTGTTCCTTAAGAAGATTTTAAGATATTCCATAAACCAAACCCACAGAGGTTTTTTTTTATTGCCCAATAACTCCACCTTTAACTCCTTAAAACTCCACCGATTGAATCAAACTACACTTTAACCCAGTTGTACATGCTTTACATAAAAGAAAAAAAACTTTTTTTGTAAGGATGATTTTTTTTTTTTAGACAAAATAACAGCTTTTAAATATCCACTAATTATCAGTTATGAACTAGCTAGAATATTAATACTGGTGCATGCCTAGCATCCACAGCAGAAAAACACTGACATTTATATTCAGCAATTTATATTCAAAAACTTTTATTCTGCAAGGATGCATTAAACTGACCAAAAGTGACAGTAAAGATTTTGATATTATTAAAAAGATTATTATTTTAAATAAATGCTGTTCTTTTGAACTTTCTATTCATTAAACAAAAACCTTTAAAAAATGCATCACTTTTTTAAGAACAGCTATAAGTAATAAGAAGTACAACTATTATCATTAATAAGAAGAAATGTTTCTTGAGCAGCAAAACATCATAGTGGAATGACTTCTGAAGGATCATGTCTAAAGTCTGGATTAATGTCTGCTTAAAATTCAGTTTTGCCATCACAGGAATAAATTACAAGGGAGGAAACAGGAAAAATATTTGTTTCTGTTTTTTTAAACAGGAAGCTCATTGTTTCTCAGCATTAAGCTGAAGATAGTTAAAAAGTTAAATCAAGTTAAAGTTAAGTATACATTTTAACATCAAAATAATTACACACAGCACCTTTAAACTATGAAATGTTGCCAAATGAAGTACCAGCAGCTTTTATGGACATTTTCTCAGCTGGTTCGTTACAGTTAAAGCCAGGTAATTGCTGTGATCAAACACAGAGTGCAGGAGAACCAAGAGGCCACAGCCAACACATTCAGGTCAGTCTGTCACAGGCTCCATGAGTTCCTGTGCTTCTATATGTGTGTTCAAGGCTTCAGTGGGAACTTGATGGCAAGATATTGTCAGAAGTGACCATTTTATACCCACGCTTTTCTGAGAAGGAAATCAGAAAGAACCAGTGTGTGTGTGTCTGTGTTAAAGCTATTCAAGGACAATCCACGCAGTCTTATGATTCTCTCTTATAGATGTGGATCAGTCTGAAGGCCAATAAAGTGAATGAATATCTGAACTTTTACTTGTTTTGATTTCATTTCTCTTGTGATTGTGGAATGAGCATGTGCTGGACTTCCTTAATACATACTGACTGGCTCATTTCCCATCAACCCATTAGTAAAAAGAAGCCAGACAGACACACACACATACATACAGAAAGATGCACCAAGGAATAAAATGCTACTGTTCATTGTGTCTTTCTGTGTGCCAACCACACACACACTCTTGTCTAAGTTTAGCAACACTTTCTGAAGCCACCATTCAGTTAGTCGTTTCGCTGATGTGATCGAAGCTAAATTCTTTTGAAGGACAGAATGTTTGGTTCATGTTGTTCTAAGGATTGGCTCTCTTAACAGCATGTCACGCAGTTCTACCATGAACAGAAGCAGCCTTAAGTGATGCTTCACTTATCGCGAAGGAATCCCGTCGCAAGGCCAGCTTTTTCAAAAGTGCAGTAGGTGTGAATTCACTTGCCGTAGCATTTGTTTTGGAATTTTGGTGTGACTCTGAACTTGATGATTGTTCCATGTCTCATCAAAAGTGTAATACTGCCCTCTGTAGGTGTTCGAACACATTTAATAAAGTCTTGTTCTTATGAGCAAACAGAGAGACCAGAGGAAAGGCAGTATATCCAAGATACACTCACACACGTCAAACATTGCTCCCATTAGGATTTGAAGGGAAATCACAAATACAAGAGTGGCTTTAGGCTAGTGACTATAAGAAAAGCAATGGGGACACAGCATGTCACAAAGACACACACGCAGACACACACCCTAAGGCCCTCAGCATGCTGAAAAATTCACAAAGGAATATTCTGTCAATCATCCATGAACAAGTAACAGACTGTTGATTACTCATCCGCCAACAAACAAAGAACAAAAAAGTATTCAAATTTGGATGCTTATCATACCAGTCTTCTTGTAAGACTTTCACCATTTTGTTTTACTAAATATGAACATATAAAATGATAAAAATTTGCTTTTTATCATTACAAATGTAGAGGTTTTATATAGAAATGAATTTTGTATGTGTCTTTTGTATGTAAGGTGCAGTATTATTTTAGTATTATATATATAATATTATAGTATTTATTAATATTTTGTATTGGCTGTTTTAAGTTTGACATTTTATGATGTACTGTTGTCATTAAAATTTGTTATTTATTTATTTTTATTATAATCTGTGTTTTAGCCTTTTTAGTGCTTTAATTTAATTTAATTTTTTTATCTAATATTTTATTCGTTTTATTTAATTTACTGAAAACACTTTTAATCATTAACAGTTTTACTTTTTGTAAATGTTTTTATAAAAGCATATTATTAATTACATAAAAAGCATATATTAAAGCTGAAACTTGATGCAACGTTTCTGAAATCACTATAGATTTGTAATTAATTTCTGTTATTTTGCAACTTTTTTCTCTTATTTGCACAATTATTGCCTTTCTACCTTTTTCAATTAAATCAATTACTTATTTATGTTAAATTATTCAACAACAAAACTACTCAAAATGCCCATCTCTTCTCCTTTCCTGAAGGCACTCTCACTATAAACAACATTTTTGAAAACCTTCTTGACAAAAAACTGTGCAAACTAAACAAAAAAACTAACAAAATAAGTGTTGTGTATACTAAAGTCAGCGATAACTCTGAATATACTGAACTTACTGCAGTATGACCTCTGCCTCACTGCGCAGTGACTCGTGGCTCTGTTCCACCTCATTATGGCCAATCACGGTTAATGACTAGCGGTCACGGCCAATCAGAGTTAAGTGGGAGAATTGGACATCCTCTGATCATGCTGCACAGCGCTTGGTTGTCTCTGATTGGTTAAATTGTTTGATTCTATTAGCAGTGAAAACTCTGAGACTGCTGTCTCCTCTCGGCAGTCGTAGAGTCACATTTTAAACATATCAGTCAGATGCAGACAGACACTCCCCTCCAGGGGCCGAGCTGCACATGCGTTACCAGTCTCGGTCAAACATACACTAATGCACATATTTTTCCATTTTAGCAAGTATTATGTTAAGTAGCGCTTGACTCATGAGAACTACATTAAAATGGGAGTGTGTGTGTGTGTGGGGGGGGGTATATGGGTGGTACTTTAAGTAAAAAAAATTATGTATTCAGCAGACAAAATAAGTTTGAGAACCTGTAATTTAAAAGTTTCCTATTTTGTTAGGATCTTGCCTTTGAAGATTGCAGCCCTTGTAGACAGTGAAACAGCTTACTAGGTTTAAAAACAGAGTTCATGTTTCATAACAATACCACACACTATTCTTTTTTCCCCCTGGCTTTTTACACCCATGCCCTGTACCTCTGAGAAACGAGATCTCTGATGCCCCAGAGTGGAACACTGGAAGCCGACTTTAGGATTGCATTAGTGCACGATGATGTGTCATAACCCTCATACCTCAGGTGTATGGTGCGTATTAGCATGGTGGCCAGGCTAGCCGACACTCTCCCAGTGTTGCAGACCTGACTGAGACATGCCAGAAGCTCTGCGGGAAACGCTGGCACAAAATGGAGAATCTGAACCAGCCTCTTCTGAGACTCCACAGGCAACACCACCACACAGCCCTCCTGTGGATCTGCAACGTGAGACGTGAATAAAATAAATATCAAGTCATGTCACCTTTATTTATATATTTATACAGTACAGACTGTGTCAAAGCTGCTTTACAGTATTAAACAGAAAAATAGTGTCACACAGATGAACAAAAACTACTACAGATCTGCTCAGCTTGGAAAAATTTTATAGCATAAATTATCTTCAAATAATGCTAGCCACTTTTTTCATTAAAATCAATAAAAAAATTTTTTAATGTAATTCTTAATTAAAAATTGTACTAATAAATATAATACTACTGCTGTTTTAAAGATTTAGAATTTTACCCTTAGAAATTCCTGGCTCATGGTAAATGACCCTTGGGGGTTGATAACTATTTTGTAGGGGTGTAACGATTCACTCGTTTTATCGATGAATCGATTACAAACCCTGACGATGCATATTAGGGATGTGCATCTCATGACTGAGGCCGATACGAAACGCATCTCGATGCATAGCCAACGATACGATACATTAAAGATACATATGAAGCAGCTACCGATGCAATGCGATACGATTCACCCGTTACGATGCAGTGCGATCCGATTTCGATTCTATTCGATTCAACACAATGCGATTCGATGCAATATGATGCAATGGAGAAAATATGATCACTTCAAGGCCTGTTTCATAAAACAAGTTAACCAAATAAGCCAGGCTTATTTCAGTTAGTCTGAGTCATTGTCAAATGATTTGGTTCCATAAAGCAAATTTAACATAGATCAACTTCAGTCACCGTGGCAACTTATGCTGGGAAACTAACCTGGTCTAAAGCAGGTTAACTATCAGACTAAGCTGAGTTCCTCTAACACTGACCAATAGGAACGCTATTATTTGACTTTTTTTTTTTTTTTTACAGCAGCCAAGCAGAAAGGCTCTCTCTGGTTTTATGGCAGCTGTAGGCTACCTTTGCAGAAAAGATAGCAGAACAGAACATTACAATCAAAAATGGCTCTTTAAAGCATTAAAATAACTAAATTAAAAGTTAAAATCACTGAATTAAAATGAAAATAAATAATAAAGAAAATGACTTCTAAACTGCTATAAGCATCACACATTAACTCATTTGAGCTAGGTAATTAGTACTGAGCTAGCTTACATTTGATTTACCCATTACAATAGTCCCTTTACAGTTACAGCTATCATTAAAATATACTTATATGAAGGTTTAAAATTCTACAAAAGGCACATTTAATGTTCAAGCAGAAAGGCTCTCTCTGGTTTTATGGCAGCTGTAGGCTACCTTTGCAGAAAAGATAGCAGAACAGAACATTACAATCAAAAATGGCTCTTTAAAGCATTAAAATAACTAAATTAAAAGTTAAAATCACTGAATTAAAATGAAAATAAATAATAAAGAAAATGACTTCTAAACTGCTATAAGCAGCACACATTAACTCATTTGAGCTAGGTAATTAGTACTGAGCTAGCTTACATTTGATTTACCCATTACAATAGTCCCTTTACAGTTACAGCTATCATTAAAATATACTTATATGAAGGTTTAAAATTCTACAAAAGGCACATTTAATGTTTAACAACAAATATTTTAGCAAAATGTATATTTTACTCAGAATTATTGCGCGCCGCAGCACTCGTTCACTCGCGTCAGCCTCGCCCACTCAAAATGGATATATTTGCATGACTTTCTAACATTTACAGATTCAAATTTACGATTGATTTGTTAGGTTATTTCAAGTCAGGTTTTGGACTTTAATCCCAGTTTTTTCTCGGGTCTCCATGGTGTTGATTCGTCATATTCACGCAGCAGCATGACAAACAAATACATACAGTAGATCACAGATTATTGGCCACTTTCTAAATAATAAAACTATAGTGCATCCACTAGTAATTATATATAAATAAATAGTTTTTTACCGATGCAAATATGTTAGAAGCGATGCATCGCGATACAACTGCCGACTTGTAGCCGATACACACTTTTTAAACCGATGCATCGCATCGTTAACTTTTTATGCCGATGCACCGAGCGAATCGGGGAATCTTCCCATCCCTAATGCATATGCATCGATCTTGAAACATGATTTTTGAATCGTGAATCATCGATTTTGGACAGTAATCGATTAAAAATGCTAAGAATCGAATGATTCGCAATTCCTATAGTGATTCAATGCTTTTAAAATATATACACATTAAATTACTACAAGCATGAATTAATGGAGACCTAGAACTGTGTTCGTGCCCTCACATCTCTCCTTCACACGCTCCACTATTTACCGCCTAATGACTGTCAGAGGATTGCGCTCACGCTCCGTTCGTCTCACTGACACATTTTGAGCAGCTGATGTGTGATCTCTCCTTAGTACTCGTGGCCAGTAATGCTAAAGTGAAGTAGTTTTACTTTTCTGTAGTTTTTCAATGGCTCTCGGTCATACCGACGACATTACCTGAGCATTTCTCTTGGTTCTCTAATTATAAAGGCTGCTGTGTAATTTGCCCCCTGACTAAGCATTTAAAGAATTTAGGGGAAGCATTAAAATAATCCTGTGAATGCACTTAAAGAATGCCGAATCGAATCGTTAATCGAATCGAATCGTTCTAAATTTGCAAAAATCGTTCTTGAATCGAATCGAAAACCTATGAATCGTGAATCGAATCGATTTCTCTGTCTACCCAAAGATTCACAGCCCTACTATTTTGAGATTGATTGTTCATTCTAAATGTAAAACTTGAGAAAGGAAAGAGCTCCCCCTAGTGACAGATTTATGTAGCTGCTAAAGCTCAACAGTGAAGGAATGAATGTGAAAATAAATCAAGAGAGAAAGAGGTTTGTCCTGTCAGTGATCACAGATAGACAGACATCATTAGCTGCTGACGCACGCTGCTGATGTCATGAGTGCTAACACACACAAAGGGAGCGCTGTGCTCCCAAAACACTACAGAGAGCTTATATCACACTCAGAACCGGAGATGCCACCACTCTAATGCTCACCCTCACTACCGCCCGATCCCTTACACAAGCCTCTCCCAAGCACACACACATTATAGTATTGAGAGAGTATGCTAAACAGTTGTTTGTGTATATGAGTATATATTATTACCATAAATACTGCAGGCATTTTTCTGAAGACTCTGCAGAAGGTCTTTATTGCCCCTCGCGGCAGCTGGATGGATCGTCTCTAGCAGTTGTGCTGAGAGCTGAGGATTCCTGCTGCCAAGCTGAACCAACTGCACTGGCAGTGACGCCAGCCAGCGTGCAAGAATCCTGCTCCTGAAAGAGAGGGAGACTTTAGACACTTCCTACTGTCACAAGGTGCATTTCTAGACTCAAATAATAAAGAGTCTGGGGGAGTCTTCAATTAATTTCACAAACAAACTCAGACATGTGGAAAAAAATGGTAAAACTGAGAAAAAACTAAAAAAAGACAAAAAAAATAAATAAATAAATACCATATATACACAATTATTTGTTAAAATACTTTTTACCTATGCCAGCTTAATATGCAGAGACAATGAGCTGTCAATATGTTACATAGCATTTTCGTATTCGAAACATAGCATTTTGTATTTCGAAATCATATTTGAAATATAAATCTTTTGTAACATTATAAATGTCTTTACAATCACTTGGACTTTTCAGTCATCTTTTTTTTTTTTTATCTTACTGACCCCAATATTTTGAACAGTGGTGTGTGCCTAGAAATAAAATAACCAGAAAGGCCAAACAACATTGATGTTAGAAAAAATGGGACAGACCAGGCACCAGGGCCAGATAAAAAAATGGGTGGTGGGCACATACCGGGCAATATGAGGGTGATTCTGATGCTCTTGAATGTAGAGATGACTGAAAAAGCGCAGCAGCAGAGAGCGGACACTCACAGCCAGGTTCCTCTGCTGGTACTGCACATACACAGCCTGCAGGAGATCGTCTGTCACCACTGACAACACACACACATTTGAATTTCAGCGGACCTTTATTAGAAAACAAACATTTGTCTGCCGTAAAGAAAACCGGCCTCACCGCGGCTGCGCTGGGTGACAATCATCCTCCACACCACCTCCAGTAAGGCTGCCAGGTGCTTTGAGCTCAGCTTGCCCCCATTGGACAATGTCTCCCTAATAAATACCCTGATTGGTCTGAGCCAGTCAGCATCTTCGGCTTCTACGTGATCCTGGCCCCTAAGACTGAGTGTCACCATAACTTGGCACAATGTCACGTTTAGGGCCAACGGTTCCACGTTGCCGCTAGCAACCGTCCCAGCTACTACCTGCTGCCTAATCCTGAAGACGAAAATAGAGATCAGTGGTTATTATTTTACACTTTTTGTTCAGCTAATATAATAGGTATAGGGGACATTTGTTTGTTTTGTTTATAAAATGTGGCATGCTTTAAATAAAATATATTAAAAAATGAATTTAAAAAAGCTAAAAAACAACAACAACAACAATGAAATGTAAATTAATATAGAACATACAATTAAGAACATACAGTTCTTGAAACTTCTGGAATCACAAAAATGAAATGTGGTTCATTAATTTATATATATCAACACTCTAGGTTTCTGTTAATAGAACATTTGGACTTTTTGTCACCTCTTTCCATTAGCCTTCTTCTTGTGTCTTGCCACCTCCAGCAGGCCATAGGCCAGGTGCTTTGAGCTCAGCTTGCCCCCATTGGACAATGTCTCCCTAATAAATACCCTGATTGGTCTGAGCCAGTCAGCATCTTCGGCTTCTACATGATCCTGGCCCCTAAGACTGAGTGTCACCATAACTTGGCACAATGTCACGTTTAGGGCCAACGGTTCCACGTTGCCGCTAGCAACCGTCCTAGCTACTACCTGCTGCCTAATCCTGAAGACGAAAATAGAGATCAGTGGTTATTATTTTACACTTTTTGTTCAGCTAATATAATAGGTATAGGGGACATTTGTTTGTTTTGTTTAGAAAATGTGGCATGCTTTTTTAAATAAAATATATTAAAAAATTAATTTAAAAAAGCTAAAAAAACAACAACAACAACAACAATGAAATGTAAATTAATATAGAACATACAATTAAGAACATACAGTTCTTGAAACTTCTGGAATCACAAAAATGAAATGTGGTTCATTAATTTATATATATCAACACTCTAGGTTTCTGTTAATAGAACATTTGGACTTTTTGTCACCTCTTTCCATTAGCCTTCTTCTTGTGTCTTGCCACCTCCAGCAGGCCATAGGGGAAGTTCTTCATGAAGTGGTGTTTGAAATCTGTCAGGTATGATTTCCGGAACCAGGCGTCCTGCAGGGTACAGCAGAAACAGGGTTTATGTGATATTTATGTGGCTATATAACATCAGCAGTGCAGCTGCTACAGTTTAAGTGTATGTACCAGTATGTCCTGTTGGTCTCTATGCGGGGAAACTCTTCTCAGTAACTGCAGTATGGTGAGGATCTGGAACATAAGAGCCATGGCCTCCGCTGAGAGCAGGTGGCCGCTGTCTGTCTGCACATGATCTCCACCTGCCGCCTCCACCCAGATCTCCAGCAACAAAGGCACCAGAGTTCCTGCAAAGCCCTGCACGGTCTCAGCCGAGCAGAGTTCCTTATTCATTCCAGCCCCTGCCTTAGAGTCCAGCCTGTACAAAACCAATATAACAAGTGCTGTATACTGTAAACACATGGGCTTTCTGTCTTTTGATCAAACTGAAAAGCCTACAAAGTCTCAGCGATATAATGGTAGTAAAAAAGCAAAGCAGTACCATACTGTTGTGCAAATTTTGTTACCTGACCATGATTACATTGTTTAGACAGTGTGACATTCTGTTTTATTCTGTAATTTATAATGCATCAAATCCAGATGGGATAATGAAAAAAATCCTGTTACAAATGTAAGTAAAGTGTAGGGAAAAGTTGTTACATTAGTTCAAACAGTAGAGCATGACACAAATGAAAAAACATATATCCTGAATGCAATGTAAGTCACTTTGGATAAAAGTGTCGGCTAAATGAATAAATGTCAATGTTATTTGCTAAATTAGTGCAGATGTGACCAAAAAAAAACTATTTAAACTTTAATAGAAATTTTGTGTGAGCAAATATGTGGTTAACATGCAGTTTAATGTCTATCAGTATGAGGTCTCAATAAATTCTCTCTTTGAATCACAAGTCATTTTTCTGTTATGTCTGATTTTAAATGAATTGGGAACCATTCATCAGACTGTTCACCAATATTAACCCATTAAATACAAAAATATTATGCGATTAATAATAAATTCATTTAATTGTTGAATCTACTGTCTGCTCTAGTTTAATTTCACTTGTCACATAAGACTGTTTATTTGTTGCCAAATTATAAACCAGAGGTACCCAAACGTTTTACTATGAAAAGCCAAAATCAATCTTGACTGAGGGCCATGGGCCAAAAAAAAAAATATTTCATTACATCAACCTCTAACTATAAGGAATTATATTAAAGAGAAAGTGGTTAACCCTGGTTCCCTTCATTTATTATTTAAATATAAAATTAAAAACTTACTTTGCAATATACCATTTTACTATACAACTAAACTTACATTACAATGAAAACACAAACAATAGACTTTGTAAAACAATTTTCTTGACAAACTTTTTAAAATGTATGCTTGTCTGTGTGCCACACCCTAAACCTCATAATTTTTGTCTGTTCACTAAGAGTGAAGAGTAGCATCTCAAAGTGCACTTCAATTTTCAACATATTCTCTTCATTTACAATGCAAAAATAAAAACAATTAAAAGCTAAAACTAAAATATTAATTAGAAATTGATACATTAGAAATTTATTTTTTTGTTTTTTGATGTACTGTCAAATCAAACTGGTTCCCTTCATTTATTATTTAAATATAAAATTAAAAACTTACTTTGCAATATACCATTTTACTATACAACTAAACTTACATTACAATGAAAACACATAAACAATAGACTTTGTAAAACAATTTTCTTGACAAACTTTTTTAAAATGTATGCTTGTCTGTGTGCCACACCCTAAACCTCATAATTTTTGTCTGTTCACTAAGAGTGAAGAGTAGCATCTCAAAGTGCACTTCAATTTTCAACATATTCTCTTCATTTACAATGCAAAAATAAAAACAATTAAAAGCTAAAACATTAATTAGAAATTGATACATTAGAAATGTATTTTTTTGTTTTTTGATGTACTGTCAAATCAAACGTCATCAGGCCCTAGTTTGGCCCTTCTGAAATAAACAAATAACTTTCAGGCAATATTCAGTCTGTCTATATGGAGGACATATTGATAATAGAAAGAGAAACTTACTGTAATCATTTCCTGTAACAATTAAACATACCTTAGCCGATAAGCAGAGTGTGGGGTGGGAACGGCTCCAGAATTTTCAAACACTTGGATCCTGCCCTTCCCAAAGACATGCTCCTCCCAACTCACATCCAGAGATGTCACCGAGCCTTTCTCTCCAGCCCACATTCCAAGGCCAATGCTGCTGGTCACACCTTCATCCAGAGGTCTTTCCTCAACAACTGCCTGCAGAAAACTGCCCAACCTGAACGAATACACAAATTGTTAATAAATAATAACATGGCAAACTACATAGAAAGAATGGAGACATTTTTTTTTTGTAATTTTTGGGATCCAATACCTGAGCAGCACAGTGAGTCTCCATTGCTGTGCTGTTACAGAGCGATTTGTACTGATAGTCAGAGCAAAGCCCCCTTTCCCAGATTTATCCTGCCCTGTTGCAGCTTTTCGCTTTTGGGAAATCAGTTCTAGAAAATTTGTCAGAAGCACCGTATGTCTTTGAGACAGAAGTCCAGGATAGTGCTCCAGCAGCACATCCAGGACCCGGAGAGCATCTTCCTGGATGGCTTCTGAGATGTGGGTCATGCCACAAGTGAGGTGAGCACTGAGCAGGGGGAAGAAGGGAACCACCCGTTTGGCGGGGATACACTGAGTGATGAAACGCAGCAGACGCACTGCAGCTGCTCGCACAGAGCCGTCTTTGTCAGTGAAGAGTGCCGCCGCCTCAGATAGTACCGCTGATGCATGAAGCTCAATCATAGAAGGTTGAGCTGACAGCAACTCCCGCAAACCCACCAGAGCGCCCTGCTTTATGCTACTGTTGATGTGGTGTAGCTTGGACAACAGATCCTGAGAGAGTGAGAGACAATGGAGGGGAGAGTTTAAAAAAAAATGTCAGTGATACAAATTTTACTATATGTGTTTTATACAACATTACATTTTTAATTCACAAATGTAACATTAATACTTAATCCAACTCTCTGAAAATTGCAAATTATGTATCCAGCTAATTCAGTTGTGCAACTGACAATGCAGATCTGGCTAACATAAGTGTGTCAAAATAAAGGTGCATCTTAACAATAAGTTGCATTAATACATCACTGTTAGTCATTTGATTGATGCATTGATCAATACTGATGTCTATTTACACCCCTATAATGAACCATAGAAAGATGAGGGTCAGTGGAAATTGTGACATTGTGTGTTTTATGTACCTTAATGTCAAGTTGCCTGTGCGTTGTTGGCCCTGAACCCGCATGTTTAAGCTGCTCTGGTAAATGGATAGCTTTTGATCTGAAGTTGACGTTTGTTGCATTGTCTGCTTTTGGCTTCTTTTTGCCAACCTTGAGCTGAACTTTCTGGAAATCACCTTGCCTTTTTTGCTTTTTTGCTTTCATTCTTCAATTGTTAAAGAATAAAAAAAGAACTGGAACAAAAACAAAAGAAAAGGAATATGGATTTCACATATCATATTATTATATTAAAATGTACATTTTAGAATATATAATAAACATCGTCATCTTCATAATTTCACAAGTTATTCACCAAACAAAATAGACAATGTTGATCCTGACAGTTTTCTCCAGCATCGATTGTACGTTAAACTAAAACTTCACCAGCACAACCATTCATCATCATTTTAAATGTTTAAATGTATCAGTTCATTTAATGATTTACACAGCAGATATGTTTTATGTACGTATACTATAGAAGAATATAGAAGCTGTAAACAACACACGTTAGAATTTGACGTTTATTTCAGTTTGCATAAGCGTGGCTATACGCAGCCATAATTATCAGCGATTAACTCCATTGCACAAGTTAATTTACTCAGCTTAAATACAAATACGAACTAAAACTTAAGATAAGTTTGTTTCACTCACCACAGATCATCACTCGTGCTGCTTTCGAGCCATTAGGGGTCCATCAACCTCTGTTGAGAAAATAGTCCGGCTAAACTGGTGCCTGATTAAATTTAACACAGCAACTATATTATTATAATATTTGCTAAATAAATTCAAATACCTATATAGATACTGCAAATTACAGTCACATATCAAGATTGTGCGGCAGTCTTTTTTTGGGAGTGGAACAAAGCTCGCTTTAAAATAAAGGTTTTGATTGTGTTTTCAGTCCAGCTCTCTTCATTATGTGTCCCGGCAGTTTAATAAACTCCATTAATTTCGTACTTATGTAATAGTAGACAATATTAACGACAGTAATGATTGAATATAATTTACTGTATGAGTAAATTATTAAAATAAATGAATTAGCATACATTCATAATTATACCTGGGACTTTTACTTTGGAAATAGGCGGGGAACGGACTAGGGTCTTGACTGTTTTATTTCGGCCGTTTCTTGTCGTGTTTCTATTTTCAAAACCAGACAAGCCTTTGCTCAACACAAGGTTAGTAAAAACAACCGCGAACAGGTACATAATTTAACGTGACTTTAAATAGTTGCGTTGTAGTGAATAGAGAGACCGCGCTTCATGTTAGAGGCGAGCGAGTTTAAATGTAGCTGCGCGTGATCTTTGTAATGAGCCAGAGTTGCCGTTATTTACTTTCTCTTACAGCCGAAACTGCATATTAGTTACACACGAATTACTCCTATCCTCCTTTTGAATGTATTTTTTTAAATTGCAGCAATAATCAAAATAATGTAATATGTGTTTGTCTTTTGCAGTATGGAAGCTCAACCAAATCCTAATAAGAAGGGCAGGGCCGGTGGGAAGGTGAGCTCTAATAGCACCACATCAAATCAGAGCCACTCCATTAGCTTTATTCCTACCTTACCACGTGGATGTAGACCATCTGCAGACGTGCAATACTTCCCAAACAGTGGTTACTCAGTCCGCTGCTGGTTCATGAAAATGTCAGTTAAAATTCCGGGTGAAATGGAAAATTCACCTTGTCGAATTTGTAAATGCGTTATTCGGTATCATTGCAAAAGATTCATCTATGCACGTTTTTTTGACCTGGTCATTTTTAATTAAATAACTTTTTTTTTATTTTTTTTATTGCAAAACAAATTCTACACATACTTTCATTTAACAAAATATAAGTCAATTTGCTGGTGAAACGAATGACAGACTTCTCTCTGGTCACATATGCAGGACCTTTCCAATCATTTAGTCCGCTTAAACTCTGCACCTGCAAACTTACATTCATCTGCCTCCATTGTTGAGTGCCCACATTTTCAAATCCGATCAACAACCAATGCATAGAACCAAGTCCTCACATTTATTTATTTTTTGATGATCCATAACACTTGGGTATACGTCACACAAAATGTAAGAAAAGGTCTGTTGCTAATTCTGTTTCATTGCGACTTTATTTCTAATCACTTTATTGTATCTCTTCAATAACACAACTGACATTTTTACGTCAGCATATGCAAGTGTTTGGTCCAACTAGCTAATGCACTGTCAGCTCATTTAGGTCGCTAAAAGTAGATACAGGGTATAATGAATTTTGGTCATTTGTACTCTACCTAAAACTGATTATAATTGTTTTGATGAACTTAGTGGTTGAATGATTTCACCCACCTGTTTCACCCCTTAACTCTGTTATGCCATGAAGCTCAGGTTGCTGCAAACTGTCTGTTTGACGGGCTACAGTTTTATTAAAAGGAATCCCCCCTTTTCTGCATATTGTAGTCCGCTTCATCAGTCATCTTATACAGATCTTCCAGCAGAATGAGCCGATAAAGTGGTGATCACACTGTGACCAACTGTAGTTGGCATAGTGTTGGAGAAGTATGACATATTTATCATGCCTCAAATAGTTAGTCACTAAAAGATTAATACTAAAATAGTATTAATCTCTGCCCTGATGTCTGTGAGGGTTAAGAGTATTTGCAGGATCATGTGGCGTCTGAAACCAAAATAATTACATAACTATGAGAGTATTAATTAAGGGAAATAGTTAAGTGGTCAACACGCATTCATTGCAGACCTTGTATAGAAGACTAGGCTTATGTATTTTCCTAAAGGGGGTTAAATGTACACTAACTTTCAAAAGTGAAGGGTCAGTAATATTTTTTTTAATTCACTTATTTATTTTTTTGAAAGAAATTAATGGTTTTATTCAGCAAGGATGCATTACATTGATTAAAAGACATTTATATTGTTACAAAAGATTTTGTCATCGAATAAACGCTGTTCTTTTAAACCAGTGATTCTCAACCCTGGTCCTGGGCGCCCCCCAACACTGCACATTTTGTGTGTCTCCCTAATCAATCACGCCTGATTCAGCTCATTAGAAGAAACGAAATTGGTGTGTCAGACAAGGGAGACATACAAAATGAGCAGTGTTGGCGGGCACCCAGGACCAGGGTTGAGAAACACTGCTTTAAACCATTTAATTATCAGAGAATCCTGAAAAATATCACCGTTTACACAACTTCAACATTGATAAGAAATGTTTCTTGACCAAATCAACATATTAGAATGAATTTGAAGGATCATGTGACACTGAAGTAATAGCTGTTAAGAATTTAGCTTTGCATCACAAGAATAAATGGCATTTTAAAATATATTAAAATAGAAAAGTTATTTTTAATTGTGATTTTATATTTCACAATATTGTTTATGCTGTGTTTTTGATTAAAAAAAAAAAAAGCAACCGACCCCGAACTTTCGAAAGGTACTCTTTATTCATGTCCATAGTCTGTCAATGACCTGACACAGTGCTGCATTTGACCTGTAAAAAACAGATAAGAATTAAGTGGGAAAAAAGCATTCTGTTTGAAAACAGAATGTAACTTGCAGAACATGTTACTCTATCATCCCGTATATTCTCTTGTCTGCTTGATAGAACTTTATTCTTGGGGAGATTAATAAAGAACAATTGTTCTTCTAGCATTGTTCTTCTAGCACTTTGTGTCCTCCTGTCCAAGGACTTTCACCCTCTACTTTTGAAGTGGAGAGGAGAATTTAAGTGGAGGAGGAGGCGAGTGGACTCTGCTCTTCAGCTCGGGTGCTGTTATATCTCTCTAATTCCTCTCTGTTTCTCTCCCCCACCAACTATTTTATTTGTCGTCTGTGACAGAAAAAGCAGCAGCTCTTCAGTGGTGACATAGGTAAGTGCCGCCCTCAGAACCCTTCAGTTCTGCCCTTCAGCTGTGCCTGGCCTTGGAAATGTTATTGCCATGTGCCACTTCTGGGTGTTTCAGAGCTTCAACCCTGAATACAACACACAAGCACAGCTCTCAAACTAGCACCTTTTTCAGACCAATGCTTTGCACTATTTGATCTGCGGTGTGCTGAACAACATTAGAAACATCAACACTGAGCTCCTTTGAGCAACATTCGAAAAATCATGACCTGCTCTCGCCATGTGCTTTAACGTCAGGTCAAGATCCATGTATGTTAGGAGGTTGGGTATCCCACCTTTTATCCCTGTATGTCCGCTTAGGGTCATCTAACCATATTAATTGTGACACCTTGTGCAGGGCATGCATTAAGCTGCCTAAGAAAAGTTAACGTGAAATGCATTATTTCAGGTGCCTTTAGGCTTGAACTCAGTTAGAACAGTTACACTGCTGCAGTGTGATCGGCTGACATCTCAACCAGTGTGCTTTTGTCGTCGTACTGGATTTGTGGACAGACAAACAGCAGGCATCACTGCATTCATTCAAATCTGTTGAGTTTGTATATGTTGTTCAGCGTTTACGTTCAGAGAGTTGTGGCTCACTTGTCTGACCACAATTTTCATCAAGTGTGACTGTTGCCCATAGGCCTGGGGGTAACTGAATGGGTGCTTTAAGCACTCAGCTAGTTTTTTTTTTTTGTGGTGCAGTAACCACTTGGTACTGTTTCAGTAGAGTGGGAACACTGTCCTCTGTGCTTTAAGTCCAGGTTCACAATGCTTGTCCATGTCCTTTTTGATTTTACTGATTCATGTGCGTTTCATCAGTCTTCACCTCCAAGAATGGATCCATCCAGACTATACCCTGTCTGAACAAAAAGCTCAAATCAGTCACCGATGCTGTTATTGGTGAGTAATGATGTATATTTTGTTACCACTATATAAATGTAGGCTAATAGGCTTAAAATAAGGCATAACACTTTTATTGGTCCCTTACTCTAATGAAATTTATTCATGACTTAAATTAAAGTACCCCTGTTATGCCATTTTTAAAGTTCCTAATGTTTTTTTGGGAGTCTCCTACAGTAGGTTTACATGCATGCAAGGTCAAAAAAACTCAAAGTATGCATTTAATAATATCACCTCATTTTCCAACGATTTGTTCGAAGCAGTTCTAAGGTTCAGTCTCAAACCCATCCTAAATCTAAACCCATCCTTTCCATGAGCCTACTCTGCTCTGATTGGTCAGATGACCAGTCTGTTCTGATTGGTCTACTGCCTACAGCGCGTGACGGAAACGATATGCCCATTGCAATAGTTCGGTATTTTGAACGCTCAGTAGAAAATATAAACATCCAACATTAGAAACATCAACACTGAGCTCCTTTGAGCAACATTCGAAAAATCATGACCTGCTCTCGCCATGTGCTTTAACGTCAGGTCAAGATCCATGTATGTTAGGAGGTTGGGTATCCCACCTTTTATCCCTGTATGTCCGCTTAGGGTCATCTAACCATATTAATTGTGACACCTTGTGCAGGGCATGCATTAAGCTGCCTAAGAAAAGTTAACGTGAAATGCATTATTTCAGGTGCCTTTAGGCTTGAACTCAGTTAGAACAGTTACACTGCTGCAGTGTGATCGGCTGACATCTCAACCAGTGTGCTTTTGTCGTCGTACTGGATTTGTGGACAGACAAACAGCAGGCATCACTGCATTCATTCAAATCTGTTGAGTTTGTATATGTTGTTCAGCGTTTACGTTCAGAGAGTTGTGGCTCACTTGTCTGACCACAATTTTCATCAAGTGTGACTGTTGCCCATAGGCCTGGGGGTAACTGAATGGGTGCTTTAAGCACTCAGCTAGTTTTTTTTTTTTGTGGTGCAGTAACCACTTGGTACTGTTTCAGTAGAGTGGGAACACTGTCCTCTGTGCTTTAAGTCCAGGTTCACAATGCTTGTCCATGTCCTTTTTGATTTTACTGATTCATGTGCGTTTCATCAGTCTTCACCTCCAAGAATGGATCCATCCAGACTATACCCTGTCTGAACAAAAAGCTCAAATCAGTCACCGATGCTGTTATTGGTGAGTAATGATGTATATTTTGTTACCACTATATAAATGTAGGCTAATAGGCTTAAAATAAGGCATAACACTTTTATTGGTCCCTTACTCTAATGAAATTTATTCATGACTTAAATTAAAGTACCCCTGTTATGCCATTTTTAAAGTTCCTAATGTTTTTTTGGGAGTCTCCTACAGTAGGTTTACATGCATGCAAGGTCAAAAAAACTCAAAGTATGCATTTAATAATATCACCTCATTTTCCAACGATTTGTTCGAAGCAGTTCTAAGGTTCAGTCTCAAACCCATCCTAAATCTAAACCCATCCTTTCCATGAGCCTACTCTGCTCTGATTGGTCAGATGACCAGTCTGTTCTGATTGGTCTACTGCCTACAGCGCGTGACGGAAACGATATGCCCATTGCAATAGTTCGGTATTTTGAACGCTCAGTAGAAAATATAAACATCAATTATTAATCATACTTACAGGTTGTGATTCAGTGGAGCCAGCTGCTCCAAATAAACTGGTCAAGAGCAAGCGTTTTGTGAATCCTGTGTTGAACTCCCCGAGATTAAAGAAGCAGTCATCAGTAAAATGACTGGAACACAAAAAAGATTAGGGTTGTACTGCTGTGGTACAATAGGAAAAAAAAAAAATTTAACCACTGATTCTTTTACCCCGTGACGTGTAGCCGTCACAGAAGTAGGATTCGAATTGCTGAAGACTCTTTTTGGTTGTTCAGGGTCAATTCTTTCTTTTGGGA
The DNA here is from genome assembly GCF_001515645.1 of Sinocyclocheilus grahami. Classification (NCBI taxonomy): domain Eukaryota; kingdom Metazoa; phylum Chordata; class Actinopteri; order Cypriniformes; family Cyprinidae; genus Sinocyclocheilus; species Sinocyclocheilus grahami. The sequence continues at coordinate 1,276,687 of NW_015505354.1, forward strand.
GACTTTCGGCTTTACAACTTTGCAGATCGTTTATATTCATATACAGCTACAGTACACACTTCATGAAAGGCAATATTCAAAATGGCATAATAGGGTCTCTTTAATCAAGTGTTCACAAACATCCAAAATAAATGTTTAGATAAATACTGATGATCACTGCATTTTATTTAATTTGTAAATTGTTTAATAAAAATGCATCAAATGTTTAAACGCTCTCATCCCTGTTAATTTTTGATTTTGTGATGTTTTAAATTGTATAATTTTATAATAATTTTGCTCCCTCAAATAGCCTCTATATGCTTTGGCTGATTTTTGAATGATCTTATGTTTGAATACACATGTGCTTTGTGTTCATAGGCCTACAGTACATATGGGAGTATAGAAGCCCATCTAAGTCGGTTCCACCCCATTACCAGTGTAAACTGTGTAAAGTTCAGCGGCTGCAGAATGAAATGGCTGCTCACATCACTGGCTGGAAGCACAGTTTCAAATACTTGGTATGATTTTCATAATCACAATTTTTCCTGATATCACAGATTATCTCGGTCTATGCTTTTAATATAATACACAGGCACCTTATTGTGTTTTGTTTTTTGGAACACAGAAGCAGAACCACAAAGACAAGGTTTTCCATGAGGAAGAGGCTGCACTTAAAGATCCAGCCATCAGGAAAGCCATTAAAGCTGCTGCTGCTGAAGTGGAAAAAGCTGAGGGAAGAGGTCAAATCAAGGTGAAAGATTAAATGCCGATGTGCTCTAAAGATTTTAAGTCTCACGCTAGTACTTTTTAATTACATGTTCTTGACTTTTTTTCTTTTTCTTTTTTCTTTCAGACTGTGCTAAAGGAGCCATTTGAGGTTATGGCGTTTCAGGGCATGAGTAAGTCAGTTGTCTTCTGTCATACAACATCCAATCTACAGTAGAGATCAACATTTGAGAACAATCTATAAATACTTGAGTTTTTCTGACATATTGTTAATCTTCATCACTCAAAATTTGAAGGAATATTAGCTGTAGGTATACCACTGTTATACTAACATGTTTGACAAAATAACCAAGGCATTTCAACAAATACCTTTATTTTGTGGAGAACACAGTGATCAAAATTAGAGAACAGTAACCACTGTAGCATGAAAGAAGATTACAACAAATTTTGGAGGGTTACATCTGTCAGAAATTAGTAGGAAGTTTAGAGGCCCCTGCTCTGAATGACTTCAGCACATCTGCGGCCGCAGGACATCACTAGTTTCTCACACTGTTCTGGTGTGATCTTGGCCCACTCTTCTTCCAGTCTTTTCCATATTTCGGTAACTGTAGTGGGTTTCTTAGCCATAACTTTGTTGGCAAGGATTTTTCAGAGATTTTCAGTTGGGTTTAGAATAGGGATGTCAACGATAAATCAATGATTGATTCATTGACGTTAAGAGATGTGATTGATTAAAGCTATCGATGATCGATTAAGTAATTTCATTTTGGGGTGCATGCGGCTCATGATGCGCAAAACACGTGCAAACGACTGTGAGTGAATTTTATATATATATATATATATATATAATTCATTACAACTTAATTTGTTCCTACAATTTATTAATTTGTGGCCATGGTCCATGTTTCATTCATTTGTTCCCTAGATAACCCATGATTAAACTAAAATGAGCGAACAAATTAATAAGTCGTAGGAATGAATTCTTAATTTGCGGCCACAAAATCTTTCATTTCGGCCCACGTCATCAGAATGAGCTTTATTGCCAGGTATGTTTACACATACAAGGAATTTGTTTTAGTGACAGAAGCTCCACAGTGCCAACAGAATGACAGTGACAAGACCGGACACAGATAATAAAAAGAATAATATAAAAATAGACGATGTACAAAAAAGCAAAAACACAATATATAATATAGACAATTTTGTATGTACAGGTATGATATGTGCAAATTTGAAATGTAAATAAGTATGTGTTAAATAAATAATGTATACTAGTGTTGTGTGTTCCACAATTATTGTTAAGTGTTCATGAGATGGATTGCCTGAGGAAAGAAACTGTTCCTGTGCGTCGACCAGGTGGCAACAGTTCAAAGAGGGAGTGTGCTGGATGTGAGGGGTCCAGAGTGATTTTGCTTGCCCTTTTGCTCACTCTGGATGAGTACAGTTCTTGGAGAGAAGGGAGGGTTGTACCAGTGATTCGCTCAGCAGTCTGGACTACCCTCTGTAGTCTTCTGAGGTCAGATTTGGTAGCTGAGCTGAACCAGACAGTTATAGAAGTGCAGAGGACGGATTCAATGATGGCGGAGTAGAACTCTTTCAGCAGCTCTTGTGGCAGGTTGAACTTCCTCAGCTGGCGAAGAAAGTACAACCTCTGCTGGGCCTTTTTGACAATAGACTCAATGTGATTGTGCCACTTCAGGTCCTGAGGGATAGTGGTGCCCAGGAGCCTGAATGGCCCCACTGTCGTTATAGTGCCGTTCATGATGGTGAGTGGAGGGAGAGCAGGGGGGTTCCTCCTGAAGTCCACTATCATCTCCACAGTTTTGAGCGTGTTAAGCTCTGGGTTGTTAAGACTGCACCAGACAGCCAGCTCTTTAACCTCCTGTCTGTAAGCAGACTCGTCACCATTCTGAATGAGGCCAATGAGTGTGGTGTCGTCTGCAAACTTCAGGAGCTTGACCGAGGGGTCTTTACATGTGCAGTCATTTGTGTTGAGGAAGAAGAGCAGTGGGGAGAGGACGCAACCCTGGGGGGCGCCAGTGCTGATCGTACGGGTGCTGGATGAGAATTTTCCCAGCCTCACTAGCTGCTGCCTGTCTGTCAGGAAGCTGTTGATCCACTGACAGACGGAGGTGGGCATGGAGAGTGGAGTAATTTGGGCAGGAGGAGGTTTGGGATGATAGTGTTAAACGCCGAGCTGAAATCCACAAACAGGATCCTCACATAAGTCCCTGTTCTGTCTAGATGTTGCAGGATGTAATGCAGTCCCATGTTGACTGTATCATCCACAGACCTGTTTGCTCTGTAGGCAAACTGCAGGGGGTCCAGTGATGTCCTTCAGATAAGCCAAAACCAGTCTTTCAAATGATTTCATGGCCACAGACATTAGAGCCACAGGTCTGTAGTCATTAAGTCCAGTAATTTTGGGTTTCTTTGGGACTGGGATGATGGTGGAGCGTTTGAAGCATGAGGGGACTTCACACAGCTCTAGTGATCTGTTGAAGATCTGTGTGAAGATGGGGGGCCAGCTGGTCAGCGCTGGTGTCACACCGTCTGGGCCTGGTGCTTTTCTTCTCTTGTTCTTTCTGAAGACCTGACGCACGTCATCACTGATCTGGAGTGCTGGGAGGGGGGTTGCAGGAGGTGTGAATGGTGTTTTTTCAAACATTCAAATCATGTAAAAGTCATGTAAAAAGTCTCCGTAAAAAATAAACTTGACGTGCCTTTACAAGAACAAACTGTTGAAATTGAATGTGATGAGAGATAAAGATAGGGCTGGGCAATATAGCAAAAAAATGTATCAATGATATAATGTTTCATATCGTTCGGTATTGATAATTATTGGCATTTTTTATAACCTTTTTTTAAAACAAAGAGCAATAGAAAAAAACTTAAATTTAACAACTGTATTTTTAAATTAAACCAATTTAGTGAGACAAACAACTAATATTTTTTGTTTTAACAGGCAAACACAAAATTTAAAATTAAACAAATATCTAATTTCTAATGTTTTATATGCAGATTAAATAGGTCTGAAGGAAATGTTTTGCTTGTCTCCCGAAGCCACAGGAGGGCACAATGAGCAAAATAATGCAGCGCATTAAATTGGCAACGCAAAGGAAATAGCTGTCTATAAAAAAAAAACCGTGCTTTACGTCTAAATTAACTCCTATAAATCAAACATAATTTTGTAAATTGCGTAAACAATTAAGAACAAAACAGCATCATGTATTTATGCATTGCTAAATCCAAATTCGTGACGTGTTTTCTAAAAGTTTAAACTGTTTTAACTTTGCATGTCTTTCTATACATCTCTTGTGTGAGATGTGAGAGCAGCAGTCATATTTGTCCATCTAAAAAATGCGCTGAATATGCGTTCTGTGTGAATGGCTTGGTTTCGGGTTTTAACCTAATCAAGATCTTCTATGCATTGAGCTACTATATTTCTCTAATATTTTGAATTAACGCAGCAACTGCGCGTCTTGTGGGCTAGACTTATAAAACATTAAAATGCAACAACGTCACTTACATCATCACCGCATCTCGCGCTCCACTAATGATGCTCCCAGACGCACACCTAACATTTGATTGTACTATTTTTGCATTCGAATGCAAATGTTTATTTTAAATTCGACTAATATAAAAAATGTTTTATTCACAATCTCCTCATCACAAGCAGGCACAGCACTCATTTCAGCATGTGTTTGTGTGTGCGGTCTGCATCGTGCGCTATATCGAACATTTTTTTCTATCGTTATCGAAGAGGGTGTACCGTCGATAAATATCGATACCGTTTTATCGCTTTACATTTGATACATTTTATCCCAAATGTAACTACAGCGCACTAATTTATCAAATGATTAAAATCACATCTATTTATTTTACAATCTTGCTACTAGCCTTTGATTTAGACTGCTCATACTGTCATGCTAGTGACTATATACCACTGCAATAGATGAATTTTGCAGTATTAAGGATAACGATTAATTGATCGTTAATTTAAACGGCAATCGATCATGGAAATGATAAAAAATTGACATCCCTTGTTTAAATCAGGACGTAAACAAAACCATGTCTGCATTTGTGATCGGAGAAATGACAAACAGCAAGCCCTACTCTACACTGCCCAAAAAACTCGCTTTAAATATATAAAATATAAAAACTCTTTAAATATAAAAAAAAAAAACTTACTTGCAGTCTGTGAGTCAGGACAGCCGGCATTGTGGTCTACTCTCCCAGGATCAGGAAACGGTCCTCCATAAAATGTGCTGCACACATCTGAGTATTTGGGTTGAACTGTTCTGGAACGGTGTTGTAAATACAACTTAACCACTGATTTCTAGTCGTGTCCATTTTTGGAAGGCCAAACAAAGTAGTTTCGCTTTCACAATGAAACAGCGTCACACACGGTGGCATAGAGTGAGCAGAGGCCGGGGGATAAAGTGAGTTATGATGTACTTACACAAAGTTAAAATGATTTGCAACGGTCGCTTTGTCGCGTCAGTGTAGAGCTGTTGTGGCACAACGTGACAACTGTAGCGTCTGGTATAGACTCGGTGAGTGAAGCCTGTCCTATCATCCCTTAACTCCAGTTTCCAGTGTGCTTCACCATGCACTCAAAATGAAGTCATGATTTAGCAATAGGAAGCTTTATGACCCGATAAACTGGAAAGTTTAATTATTTCTGAACATATCCACCTTATTTTTCAATGTGGAAGTAAGCTGTTTTCTGTGAATGTGTGAGACTTCCGCTTCATTAGCCGCAGTAGGGAAATAACAAGAAGAATAATGGTGCAATAAATGCTAAAATTGTTTGTGCTACAACACAGTGTGTTTCTAATTAAGACAATACATTACAAATAATATGGTAAGAAACACCAGTTTGCAATATGAAGCAGCAAAACGAGCTGTTTTGTACTGCTAAAAATAGCTGGAAGCAGGTGACACCGGAAGCCAGACACTTTAAATTTACAAATGGCCACGTCCGCTCTTACGGGACAATTAAGATGGATAGGATGTGTTTAGGGACGTTTGTACAATATTTGCCATCTTTATATTTAAGAAGTCATTTGTTTTATGTTTACACCATGTTGGGCACTTTGTGTGCTGTACTCTGTGTAGAACTTTCCTTAACTACAACATGATTCGAGTAAAATTCTTTATTAACCATCTACTTTAAGTTGACTAGTTAAATGTAAAACAAATAAAAATCTTGAATCGGTCACACATTCTGGAAAAAAAAAAGATTAAATTTTTTTTGCCATATCGCCCAGCCCTAGCCAGCCAGTTACTTACCTTTTTTTTTTTTTTTTTTTTTTTTTTTTAGAGTCTGCACAACCCAATCCAGCATTTGCAGGAGCTGCTGGTATTCTTGGGCCTCCTCCCAGAGGGTTAAAACCAGGTTAGTGCCTAACCAATGTGTTTGTTTGTGTTAATAGTAGTGAACTATCTAGAAAAGTAACTGTGATTTTAAATGTATAGTTGCTTGACTTTTTTCACACATCCTCAGGTGGTCAATATGGAGGTCCCATGTACATGGGGGATTTACCACCCCGGGGTGGCATGATGCCTAATTTCTCCCCTGGCATGCGTGCGTGTATGGATGAACCCCCCATGAGGAGAGGTTATTCAGATATGGGAGACTTCACTAGCCCAGGTCGCTATGGTAACAGCATGCCTGGACCAGACAGGGGAATGATGGAAACAGACAACATGCAACATTTCCCTGATGATGGACCCATGCGCATGGGCCCAGATGGCTTTGGGCCTGGCCAGCGTAATGAAGGCAGGGGCAGACCTTTCCCTAATGACATGTCCATGAACAGCAGTGGTGACCGATTATTGGGACATGGCCCTAAAGGCCCGGAGAACAATAGCCTCCCTGCAACACTGCTCAAATATCTGGTACTACTCTCTTTTTGAATAACAGTGCTTGTTGAAGCACTTCATGTGTTTATATTATCAACCATTTGGAGTTACTGAAATTTGTGTGTTTGTTTTATTATTAGGACTCTTTTCGTATTGAAAACGAGGACGATGCTCAGATCGTCTTGAAGGTCACACAGAAGCTCACAGATGTACTGATGGAGTATCGCCTCAGAAGTATTTCAGCGGTGAAGGCTTTCATTTATACTATACATTTATTGTTATATTTTATTTTTATTTTTTTATTAAAAATCATATTACTAGCTCAGATCAAACTCAAGAATTTAATTGGAATTTTAAATGCAACTAATTCTTAATGCCACACGATTCTGATCATCATATGAAAATATTTGACTGTAGAATATCAGTTGTTCCAGAGTGCCATGTAATAGAAACATACATAACTACAGGCTAGTCGTCTAAGATAGAGGATGGCCATTTCGGTTAATTTTCCCGACCGACAACCTTTACTTGTTATCTGGACATTAACCGTTAACTGATAAGATTAGAATAAATTATTCTTAAATAAAAATAGAATGCATGAGTGTCTGTGACTAGGCCTGTCGCAATAATCAATATATCGACTTATCGTGCAATATATGTACATGACTTCAATTTTTGGTGATGCAATATATCGCTCATTATATTTACTTAAAAATATATATATATATATATGTGTGTGTGTGTGTGTGTGTGTGTGTGTATGATTTGCAATCATGTTAATAGATGTTAAATTATAATATAACGTCTGAATCAGCAGATTTTATAGTTTAATTTCTCTTAAAACCTTCACTGAAATGCATGGGCGGCGCTAGGGAGGGGCTAGCAGGTGCTTCAGCACCCCCAATAATTTTTCCTGGAATCAATTATATACAGGCTGTAGCCTATTGTATTTTACAAATAAACTGATAAAAAAAACAATGTTCATTTCGGTTAATTTTCCTGACCGACAGCCGTTAATTGTAATCCGAACATTAACCATTAACTGATAAGATTAGAATAATAAATTAGTATTAAATAAAAATAGAATGGATGTGTGTCTGCGACCCATTAAAAGAAAAAAAACTAATAAATCACAGGTTTATTTTAACATGCAAACAGCAGCATACAGAGCAACAACAGAACCTGGATTCACACATCGTCAAATTATCACGTGCCTGCAGCGCTTCTGAGAACAGAGAAAAACACAATAAAATAACAAATAAAAAGAATAAAATAAATAGGCCTACAGTAAATATTTTTCAATTAAATAATTAACATTAAGATGACAAAACGAAAACACTGAATCCTTCTATGCACATTAAAAAAAAAAAAACTTAAATTTTTTTTCATCAGACATAAAAATAAATAGAAGGCCTACCTCAGTGCACAATGTGTTGAGTTTTTATTTATAAAAAAAACAAAACAAAGGTAGCCTAAAATGTCGACGTGCTGTGCGGATAGTCTGAAGTAGGGCTCTGCACGGAACTGTTTCGTAATGCCGCTCCCATTTAATTTCTGACCATTACCGCCCGCTCCCACGATTTTTTTTTTTTGTGGCCGCTCCCACAAACATTCTTATATTGTTTATAATTTTCACGCTATCAATATGCAGGTATTGAAATCGCTTTTGAATGTGCACTCGCTGTTCACTTTCGATTTCGCGTTCATGCGCACTCTGTGTAAAGGAGCACATCTAATCTTACAAGATCAGATATTTGTCAGTGAGTTCAGGATCTGCTGAGCAGCAAATACTCCAGCATGGTCTGTCAGTCATCTATCCTACTCTTGACCTGTGATCAGTCAAGCTCGTGTTGGATGCAGGGTTGCAAAGTCTGCATTTTTTCCACAGAATCGGGCTGCTTTTAAACTGATTGCCTGGGGTGTAATGATACACGTATTCGTATTGAACCGTTCGGTGCGCGGGTTTCGGTTTGGTGCGCATTATAAACCGAGTGATTCGTTGGACTAGTGCCACTGCGCTCAAGGTAGCACAAACAACGTAACCTCCACCAAAGAAAAACACGCTGCTCCAGTCAGGCATAGGCTGGACTAGATCTTTCGTTGCAATATGGCTTCTAACTAGGGCTGGACAATTTAATATCAATATATATGGCACTATAATTTTTTGAAGCACTTTTCTTTCAATCTATAAGAATAATCAACCTATGTTATAGTTATAGTAAAGTTAAATATATTAATATTAAGGTGAGCCTGAGAGTCTTTTACATTTATTTGACAGTGATTTCACTTTTTTTTTTTTTTTGTTTGTTTGAAGGCGAAATACAAATAAAATGTGAACATTAGTTTGTGTATCTCCCCCC
>NW_015505354.1:1285892-1292747 GCF_001515645.1 Sinocyclocheilus grahami
CCCCTAAAATATTATATAGTTTTATAGGAGGAGGTTTCATAGACTTTTCAAATTAATTTTTCAGAGGTTTGTAGGTACAGACATCTGTTGTGGGCATTCTTGGCAGTTTGAGGCTTTTTAAAATATTGTTCCTATCAATATTAGAATTATGGAACTAGACAAAAACAAGGAGATAAGCACACTCTACAAACTATCCCCGCAGCATTTAGGCAGGCATTTCCAACAGATTTAGACAGAGTAAAACAAATCACTGTAACAAATCATGATTTAAAAATTTTTTAAAATCAAGGACATTTCTATGGCATTTCTTTCTTTTTGCTGTATTGAAAACTAGGGCTGGGTAAAAAATATAGATATCTTGATTTTAATCTATTCTCATTTTTACGGAACAATATCAGTTCTTTAATCCCAAGAATCAATTATTCTAGCCTGTTTTTAGTTAATGGATGGAACATTGAAGGGTACTTCCCATCCAATATATCGCAATAAGCATTGTGCTTTTAATATGAACCAAAGTCTTAGATTTCAAATTCTGTCCATTGTATTGCAGTATTTAAACCATAAATGCCATTTTGGAGCTATTTAATGTGGAGTGACAGATCGCTGTAGCGCCTCAGTTCAGCAGACGGTTCCTATCAATATTAGAATTATGGAACTAGACAAAAACAAGGAGATAAGCACACTCTACAAACTATCCCCGCAGCATTTAGGCAGGCATTTCCAACAGATTTAGACAGAGTAAAACAAATCACTGTAACAAATCATGATTAAAAAATTTTAAAAATCAAGGACATTTCTATGGCATTTCTTTCTTTTTGCTGTATTGAAAACTAGGGCTGGGTAAAAAATATAGATATCTTGATTTTAATCTATTCTCATTTTTACGGAACAATATCAGTTCTTTAATCCCAAGAATCAATTATTCTAGCCTGTTTTCAGTTAATGGATGGAACATTGAAGGGTACTTCCCATCCAATATATCGCAATAAGCATTGTGCTTTTAATATGAACCAAAGTCTTAGATTTCAAATTCTGTCCATTGTATTGCAGTATTTAAACCATAAATGCCGTTTTGGAGCTATTTAATGTGGAGTGACAGATCGCTGTAGCGCCTCAGTTCAGCAGACGCTGTAGTGCGAGGCACACGTGAACTAATCATCTCCTCCACATTAATACCAGCTTCAGTACAAAATAAACATGACTAAACATCCGAAGATAAGTTAAAAGAAAAAGTACAACTTTACAATCATTACCCTGTCTCATGTAATCTCTCAATTAGTGTTTCAGCCGCGCAAAGACGTCAATATAACGGCTTGTAAATTGCATTTTGCTACATATATGCACCATATAACATTCATTATAATTTTTACTGTTCTTCAATGTTTAATTAGTTTAAATTAATCCATCAAGTTTTTGACAGCCACCATTTAAATGTTTATATTTCAAAAAATTTACTTGAAGTAGAAGTATTATATACTAATTGTAAATATTATTTAAAAACTTCATTGTGTAATTTTAGCAGTTGTATATTAGCCTACAAATCAGTCAATTTTATCCTTCAATATTATAGTAATGTAGTACCAACTGACTCATGTATATTTTACAGCATTAGTTGAGAGTTTTTTTTTTTCCTTGAGAAATTTGGCATGTACTGTACCTGATATGTATCCAAAATAATCTATATTGAATCAAATCAGTAATCGAATTGAATCGCTAGCTTGTAAATGAGAATCGAATCATGACATTTTTTTTTGTCAAAACCCAGCCCTATTGAAAACGTACCGAACCATGACACCACTGCATCGTATCGAACCGAACTGTGAATTTTGTGAACCGTTACACCCCTAATCAATACTGGTGTGCATTAGCGCCTTTAATTACCGTTCTATATTAACGCGCTGCTTACTGGCGCGCACACACACACACATATCGGAGATCTCTCACATCCAGGAGCAAAGAAACTTGTCAATGCTGCCCCACGACTAGGCCTGTCGCGATAATTAAATAACCGTCTAATCGTGATTATTTGCTCGAACCGTGGTTGTTTCAGACAACCGCGATTGTGCTTTTTATATGGCACAAGGGGGAGTCATACACCAAAAGATACAGAAGAGCACCAGTTTGGTTTTCATGCACTGTATAGCCTATATCATCTGAAGCCATTCCATATCTTAATGTGAGGGACAGAATTGTATTTACATTGTTAAATTTAAGTTTACAGAAATTGATCTTCCTTCTGCTGCAGCCGTCAGTTATTCTCCACTCAGCATTCAAACAGCACATCACGTTCAGTTAAAACAGTCAGCACAGTAAAACTCTCTCTCCAAGATGATAGATTGCCATTATAATACTTGATGTGTAGATAAAGGTCTGCGGATTTGCATAACATGACATCTTGCTTGGGTTTATTGCTCTTATTTCTCTTCTCTTTGTTTTGTACCGTGTGGAGTGCAGCGTGCTGTGACTTATGTTGCTTCAAGAACATCATTCTGCACCCTGGATGTGCATAAGAGCTTTGTGCCGCTCTGTTTAAAGTGTTTCACATTATCAAAGATTATTAGAAGCTTTTATTTTTCTCATGATTTCTATCTTATTTTCATGAATGTATTTTGTAATAATACAAATAGTCAACAGAATAAACATGTTTAAATTGTATAAGGTGCAAGATTTTTTTTTTTAAATATTGTTTTTGCTGCTAAATTATACAGTCAGCTAGTTTAATTTCATAGCTTATATTTTTATTCAAATTTATTTTTTCTCTCCATTTAGTGGATTGTTTAACAAAGGGTTTTTAAAAAAAGTGACCATTACTTCTACAAACACAGTACTGATATTCTGTAAAAAAAAATATTATAATAATAATAGCGCTGGTGTTCATTCGCTATTGGCAGATTCTTAGAATTTGAAATACTCAATGAATTCTTACACTGCAAAATAATAACTCAAAAAAGATTAAAAGATAACATCATAATTATTTACTGAACCCTTAAATGAATCACAATTATATAATGAAAGCCATAAAAAAGACAATTAATCGCAATAACCGTGACTAATTTTTAGACAATCAGCCAAATTTTATAATCGTGTCAGCCCTACCCATGACTTTTATTAATGACGGTTTAAATATCAAATCGCTACATTATATTTTCGAGAAACGAGAAAATGCAATCGCTGTTTTTGAAGTAAACTCACTTGTTGCAAAGAGACGCACAGACCAGCATACACGCAACTTTTCTCTCTCTCTCTCTCTCTAACTAATATTCATTTTTATATTCACAATCTCCTCATCACAGGCAGGCACAGCACTCAATTCAGCATGTGTTTGTGTGTGCTGTCTGAGTCACTCATAGCACGTGCCTATATCGTGCACTATATCAAACATTTTTTAGATCGTTATCGAAGAAGGTGTACCGTCGATAAATATCGATACTGTCTTATCGCCCAGGCCTAATTCATACCCCTTTGTTTGAAGTGTGGTCCCGAAAAATCTTCGTTTGAAGGGCTGTTTGGCTCTTCCCCTACCCCTACTCCTCCAACCAAAAGAGAATCAAGACACCCCTTCACGTGAACGCGCAAAACGGAGGGGTAGGGGAAAGGGGAAGGGCTAAGGGGTAGAAATGGGATTGGGCCTAAGTCTAAGTATTTAAGTATTCAGTGCTGGGATGAACACCATAGTGTATACAAAAATCTGAATGACTGTTTAAATAATTTAAATACTGTTCAGAAACAAGGTAGCACTGCTGCTTTGTTTACCGGGTTATGGCTGCATTTCTGCTGTTCTAACCGTGCTCTGCTGTCAGAGAGTGAATGTGCATTTTCATTTAGTGTGTCTCCTTTACACGTTCCGCCATGCAGTTCTTATCCGTGTTGGGTTTGTTTACATCAGTGTGCAGGCCCCTTTGACGCAGCATACAGCGGTGTTGTGCATTTAAACCAGTTAATTGGAAAAGTATTCTTAAAATGCATTAAAAAAATCGGAATCATTTGTAATAAACAATTATTCACTGTATTTTGAAGTGCCCACAATTACAATATAGTGTATGTTAATTATCGTGATGTATTGTATTACTGAATACACATGACTAGTGTAAACAATGAGTCAAAGAAACTGGTTGCAGAATTGTTTTCTGCAAACATTTCTAACACAGGATGTGGTTTATATGCTTGATTTCCTATGATGAGGTTTTTATTGAAGGCTTCAGCAATCTCAAACCTGTTTCACTAGGTTACATCTAAAAATAAGGTTGTATAAATAATCTTTCTGAAAAGATCTGAAAAAAATTAGTGGCAAAAGAACCTGCTGTATAGAATGAACGACAAGATCTATAGGAGGATAATAAGCCATCTGTCACATGATTAGCAGTGTCTCCAAATTATTTTTTACAGCCTTGTTTTAGTTTTGAATTTGAGTTGTTTTTCAGGTGCCCAGTGTGAAGCCCCTGCCCTCCATGAACTTCTCATCCTCATGTCTTCCACACAACTCTAAAGACCGATTCTCCAGCGGCATGCCAGGTATTGCACACTTGAGCTGATTTTTTTTTCTTTTAAGCTTGCACACTCTACTATTGCTAGTAAATGGTTTGAGTCCAAGTTCCAAATAAGTACCTCTCATTTGTGAAGTATTTGCTTTGCTGGAACACCAAAAATAGGCATTATTACATGTTATATAATAAAACATTTTCCAGTATCATTACTGTAATATAAAATTACTCATCATGCTTCGTTATGCCGCCCACCCACTTCTGAATCTTTTCATATCCAACTATCATCTGGAATATTTGATATCGCCTCTATTACAAGACAGATGTTTCCAGGGGGTATTTAATGCTTACTCTGTCTAAAACATAAGGGCAAAATAAGATCCAGTTTGGTTAATTTTGACTTTTTTTTAAGCTGTGTGAAAACAGAGAACTGAGGCCATTCATTCTAAATCTGCCCCTTAGGTTGCGAGTCCACCAAAGCAGTTTTATCCAAGGCTAGCGGGTGTTTTTTTTTTTTTTCCTCTCTCTCTCTCTCTCTCAATTGTATTCAATGGGGGCACCCTTTTTTTTATTTTTATAAATGCCAGGAGCGTGATTAGGTGCTGAGTGTTTAGTGCTCTGCATTTTTTTTCTTCTCTCTGTCTCTGCACCGAGAGTTGAAGAATGTTCATCTTTGGGTAAAACACAGCACTTGTCACTGTCAATTTTGTAGTCAGCCATCCAATCACAGTGGAGGATGAACAGGACAAATTCCACACCAACCACCAGTCACATCAAGCGTTCACAGCTGACTAAAGCCTGGTGTAGGGAAATTTACAGTTAAAACCCAAGGACCAGGTATGATGAATGAAGACCAGGGCCTGTATTCTTAAAGCTTCTAAGAATCCTCTCAGAAAGCTCCTAATTTAGCTTAATTTCTACATAGGTGTTACGATCCCATCCCCAGTCTAGGGTTGGGAAGTGGGAGTAACAGCTTAGCTAAAACTTATATGGAAGAAATTAATAAAACGCGGAGGAATCACTCACGTTCTCTGCTCCAGAAAAATGGAAACAACACCACCTAGTTTGGCAAACTTTATTTAGGAAAGCCAGATTTGTGGAAGTAATAAATATCTTCAGGAGAGAGCCTGGCCAAAACAACAACCAAAATAGCAGCTGACTAACAGGAGGAGTACTAAATAACCTATGCGAGTAAAGGAAAAGAAATCAACAACATAAGCTTTCCTCAACTCCCTCACTAACCAAAAACAGGGATAAACAGGAGTACACAATCAAATGGCACCCTCTCCCTACAGCTTCCAACCTAAGCACAAACCAAATAAACCAAAACCAGTTACATTACCTTTTAATACCGTAACAGGCAAAGTAAGAATAAAGTAAATTTACATACACTGTATGGTTACAACACAATCAGCTAGTCAATCGGGATGCAACTCACTTTCAGAAGTATACACTTAACAGACAACTATTTAAGTTACCCCTTCAATCAACAGCTGTCTTAAAGAGAAAACACCCAACACAAGTCTGGAGCAGGGGAGAAATGAGCCTCCCCAAACAGGGTTCACTCTGCTCTTTTATAGCTGTGTTCCGTCTGCAGCGAACTCTCTGATGAGCACCACCTGTGGGTAATTTGGAACTGCCCAGCAAGCAGAGAGTGAGCGAGATAGGAGGAGAGAGAGAGAGAGCACACACACAGGGGACACATAACCACACCCAAAAAGGTGGAAAAACACCTCAACAATTACTCTTTTAAATACATACATCCTAGGGATGTAACAATAGGAGTCTTAGCTTAAAGGGTTAGTTCACCCAAATATAAAAATTCTGTCATGAATTACTCACCCTCATGTCGTTTCAAACCTGTAAGACCTTCATTCATCTTCGGAACACAAATTAAGATATTTTTGTTGGAATCTAAGAGCTGTCTGACCCTGCATAGACAGCAATACAACTGAAATGTTCCCAAGTCCAGAAACGTAGCAAGGAGTTCTGTAAAATAATCCATGTGTGACATCAGTGGTTCTTTGCGCGCAAAAGTAATACTTTGTGTGCAAAAGAAAATTTAAAAAACTACTTTATTCAACAATTCGTCGTCTCCGCATCACCCTGGTGCCATTTTGGAGAATATCCGCTGGACGTAAAGAACGTATGCTGTTCTGTGTCAGCTGCGTCACACTGATACGCTGTTTCCGTTCAGATCAAATCACAACAACGTAGGAAACCGATCCGGCGTGACGCAGCTGGCAAAGAACAGCATATGTTGTTTACGTCCAATAAAATTCCAAAATGGTACCAGGGTGATGCGGAGGAGACGAATTGTTGAAATAAAGTAGTTTTTTTTTTAAAAAAAAATGTTTTTTTTTTTTTTTTTTTT
>NW_015505354.1:1293356-1293818 GCF_001515645.1 Sinocyclocheilus grahami
TTAGGCCTAAAAAAAAGCCTGTATTCACCATACTTTATGCATGCCTAACACAATAATCACCAATTTTTAAAAAGCATTATGAAAAAAATGACTATTTCGATATCAGGAAAAATAATTTCTTCCTGTACACAGGATGAACGATCTACTGTGTTAATTCATTTTAATTAATTTAAAACTATTACAATGGTTTAACATTGTATTAACATTTTAAAGAATCAACTAAAATTTAAGCAACAGCAAGCAACAATTTTATTAATGGATTATTCAGTCAGTTATTCAAGTTCTCCATTCTATTCAAATTGGGGCTACTCGGGGAACAAACACTCTGTGTGAGTGTGTAGGGTGTGCGTGTGTCTGTGTGCAGAACATTGTCAGCTGGCCTGGGCGCAGCTCCCCCTCCTTCTCAGTGATTTGAACCCTTGTATACTAAACTAACTGGGAATTTGGGAAATGAAATTAACA
>NW_015505354.1:1293867-1299247 GCF_001515645.1 Sinocyclocheilus grahami
ATAATTGTGGATGAACCACTGATGTCACATGGATTATTTTACCGATGTCCTTGCTACGTTTCTGGACTTGGGAACATTTCAGTTGTATTGCTGTCTATGCAGGGTCAGACAGCTCTTAAGCCTTGCTCACACTACAGGATTTTTAGCCCGATTTAGCCCCGATTTCCCCCTCCCGAGAATCGGAGCAAAAATCTTGTCGAGCCCCTCGATCGGTCCCGATGTTCGGCGCGGATTATCTGGAAATTTGAGGCGCTCACTGATCGAATCTTGCACCTCCCGATCTGCTCGCACATTCAGAATCCTATGTCACTGACCTTGTCATGCAATTGCCAGGAGAGCTTCTTGATTGACAATTGCCCCGCCCTTTTCTGTGTAATCACCCCAATGATGTCATGTGATTTCAGTCACATGACATCTATGCTAAAATTATAGTAAAAGTCCTGTTGACTAAAGTTTGTTAGAACAGGAAATAAACACACTGGAGTTTAGGTGTCCCCATCTTCTGGTGTTCAGTGACGCGAGGACAACGTTTGAGCGTGTACACGCAATATCGGAGCGAGAGCGGAGCCAATTCATACAATAAAATAAAAAACAATGTATAGTTAAAAGCACACGTCCAGTTTTGTATGAGTGAAGGAAATCCTCTTGCGGATTCTTGCGGTGAGATTCTTGCTCACACATTACATGGATCAGATTTCAGGCCATCACGTAGACACACCCCTGGTCACGAGGCGATCACGTGAGGCGCTCCCTCTGGCATGATAATCTTAATAATATCTTGCAGTGTGTGATGCGCCATGATGTTCAAATTTTGTAGTGTGTGCATGTTTAAGATTTGAGAGAAAATAATCTGCAAAGATTCTCCTTGTGTGTGCTGCAACCAGATTTCATAATCGGTTAGGATTTTAAAACTCCTGTAGTGTGAGCCCAGCTTTAGATTCCATCAAAAATATCTTAATTTGTGTTCCGTTGCTACACATGATGACAGTCTTTTGAAGACCATGAAAGGCTGGTTGTCCAAGAAGAGAAGAAAAAGGGTTTTAAGGGTTTATTATAAGCCTTCACTTTGAAATTAAAGGCGTAATTTTTCCTGTTTTACCGTGCTCTCTCTCACACACACATTATATATATGTACATTTATATAATGTTTATTTATTTAGTGTGTGTGTGTGTGTGTGTGTATGTGTATGTATGTGTATAACTTTTTATTTACCATGCTGTTAAGGTAAGCGATGAGACAAAAACTTTAAAACCCATTATAAACGAGGCATTTGTTGCATCCAGTGGGGACATAATTACGGATTATAATGACTTGTACTGGCTTTTTACGTGTTGCATTGCGCCACGTAAACATAAAACCATGTCTGCATTTGTGATTGGAGAAATGACAAACAAGAGCTACTCTACACTGCTCAAAACTCTCGTTTGAATCGTCAGTGGCAAATCCTTTAAATATGAAAACGTACTTGCAGTCTGAGTCAGAACAGCCGGCATTGTAGTCTACTCTACCAGGATCAGGAAACAGTCCTCCATAAAATGTGCTGCACACATCGGAATATTTGGGTTGAACTGTTCTGGAACGGTGTTGTAAATACAACTTAACCACTGATTTCTAGTCGTGTCCTCTTTTAGAAGGCCAAACAAAGTAGTTTCACTTTCACAACGAAACACACAGCGTCATACACGGCGGGCTTGAGTGAGCGGCGGCTGGCGGGCTAGAGGGAGGAACTGCCGACAGGCTTGAGAACGGTGCGGCAGGCAGGTTTGCGGCAACCACATGTGACGACCTCGGTCTGGACTCCGCTTCGTCCTCGGTGAAAGCCGATCCTGCGATCCACAGCGCGAAGTTGATGTATTTCTTCAGTGACCAGCACGGATCAGCTCTAGGCATGACGAAGTGGATGATATCCTCTTTTGGAAGGCCAAACAAAGTAGTTTCGCTTTCACATCGAAAAACACACAGCATCTTCATGACATGGCGGCAGCAACAATGCTACAGCGAGAATAAAAGTTACGTCGCCTTTCTTTGCGTGAACATTTGGTCAGTGTTATGCAAATCTTCCCACATCGTGATGTAGACATGTGGGGGCGTGTTAGAATGAGCCTTTTTAGGTAGGTGTGGTTGACTCTTAACTTTTATAAAAAAAAAATATATATATATATATAAAGAGACTTTAGTCTTTGCAACTTTACACATCATCTTTATGCACAAAGAACTTGTAACACTCCAAAGAGAAAGGAAAAGTTGAAATCGCATCATATGACCCCTTTAACCTTTGTGGTTGATTACATAGCATCAAACTCATAAGCCTGTCTTTCACAACTGTTGCTTACTCATCCTAACAAAACAAGTATTGCAAGTGCAAGCATCTTTGTATTAAAGCGTATATAGCATTAACATAAAACAAGCAAATAACATAACATTGAAACAGGTAAATAGCAATACAATTATCCATATCCAAAACACCCCCTTCTTGCTATTTTCCTGGTTCAGTCCAACACATTTATTACTTTCATTTTTATGTGCATATACCCTTCAAATGTTTTGGTCTTTTTGTTGAATTTCATTAATTCATTGTATATCTGGCCTCTTATAGTTATCTTCATTTTCCCAATAACGTACATGTACTCTTTAATCCAAATTTTCCCCTTTTTTTGGTTTCAACACACCTTCTCTAAGCACCAAATCTCTTATAATATCATGTTGGGGCCAAATTTTTATACACTTCTTCACAATGGTTAGGTACTGCCCAAATTTTTGCCGCAAAAGCGGTAAATTGGTTATTTCATGTTGGCATGCTCCAATGTACTCTCCCCTTAAAGATACCCATTGAATATCTGTCCATGTGAGGTCAGATAAAGGTACGGCCTCTCCCTTCTCTTACACTTTTTACAGTGTCTAATGGATTGGGGTTCGAGTCTCAAGCAAGACCTTGGCCGCCACCTTCCTTCTGGGTTCCTGGGGCTTCTCTTCCACCATATCCAGCAATGCCTCTGTCTATGAGATAAAACATCCCATACTCTTTTAAATTCTTAACAATTTCTTATTGTACCCTCAATGTAAAGCATTTTTTTTTTTTCAATATTCAGTCTTTTACCCCATCATATTACATATCAGTATTTCAACAAACACTTTTAATTATTTAATCATTTCTACTTCTTTCAATTTTATATTGCTTCATTACAATTGTACTGTCATTGCTCAATACAGTATTTGTATAAATTTCCTATAATTAAAATCATACATCTTCCGCTTTTTAATTTAATCCAATTTACACATTTTCTATAATCTACATAACACTTCTTGTCTATTTTCTATCCGTCAGTTTTTCTTCTGTACCAGACACCAGATCCTCTATTTCCATGTGTCTTTGGAGCCTCTAAAAACATCATATAAATTACAACCAAAGGTATTATTCCTCTTGTACCCATTATTGCATTTACACCTAATATAGTTGCTCCAATTATCCATTTAGTTAAAGTTACCACTTTCCATTCGCTCCATTTGCTATTAGTACATTTTTTGGTAATCAAAATTACTTCTACTATTGTGTTAACCACTACTCCTGCAAGTACAACTTCCTCTGTAATAATTGCATATAACCACATTTCAGGCAAATACATAACTATAAGCATGATGCAAGGCTACTAATTTCCCCCAAACCATACAAGTTTTTTAAAAATATCTTAACATTGTCAACAACTTTTTGCTATGGTAAATCAAAATTATCATAACATCACCCATAACGCTTTTTCTATACACGGTTTTTATCATGTATAGCAACACTATTCCTATTGTTCCTTTTATTTTCATGTTTTCCCAAATCATAATAAACATCCAAAGGAATAAACTGGATTCAATTACCAGTAATCCCATAAGGTCAGATCCACTGATCTTGGTTGTGGTATAGTTGCTTGCCATGGTTTGTTCTAAAGTCTCACTAGTCTCTCTATAGCTCTTTCAACAGGTTAGTAGACAGGTCTGCTGAACTTTATGCTTCTCATTGCTTTTATATTGACATCTTTCCTGTCTTTTTGTTGCAGCGCCTCCTTGATTTCATATTCATCATCATATGTTCTCATCATTCAGGATGTTGCAGGCACAACAGCAAACAACTTTCAGCAAATGCCTTAGTATACCATTAAAACCTGTTAATTATCCCACTATTAATATTCCTATTACTGTTCCTACTATCAGTAACACAATTATCCAATTGACCACTTTCATTAATGTATTCAAAAGCTCTTGACCTACATCTATCACTGTAGATAATGTTTTTTTTCTCTCTAACACTTTGCCCACTAATATCCATCCTTGTGATTCTTTCACCTAAATCTTTCCAATCTTCTGTAGTCCACTGCCTGTATCCTACATTCTTTTCAGCATATTGTAATCTTGCTACCATCCAATACCACGGGTAAGGTGGCATACACCTTCCTTGTTCCTGATTATTGAAATTCCACATGTTCCCCATAAATATGAGTAAATTTGTTGTAATCCTTTTTGCTAACAACCTATTAATTCCCTGATCAAGGTCATGTCTTCTAATATTATAATCTATTTTAGTGTGTACACTAGACCATCCAACATTCATTACTAATTTAACTCTTGGATCTTTGTCTTTTTCATAATGTAATAATCTCCATAAACTTTTAGGGGCATACATTACTGTTTGATCATCTAAATCCCCATTAAGATTATATGATAGTCTATATTCAGGTTTCATAATATTTTGACTGTTATGATATACTGGTATTGCTTCAGGTATTATCCAGCTCACTCTTCCAGTTATATTAGCATTTCTTACTCTTACTATAGGCATTGGGTAATACTCATATAACCACCTATTTTCATATTGAATCCTCATACCATAATGACTCTCCTTTTTTCCATTTAACTTAAACATGGGTCCTTTTAAACAGTTTTTCAGTAATTACTTCATTAATATTGTCTCCTATATTTCCTATAATATCCCAAAGTCTTAGTTGCAACACCATTTGGTCTGTTTCAGTGCCATTTTCAGTTAAAGTATTCTTCCACAATTCTGGATTTTCCTCCATTATTTGTGATCTTCGTCCGTGCCATGTAAATCCTCCAGCATTTCTCGAAAATATATAACCAATGTTTTTCTACTTCCTTTTCCCAGGTTAACCCTCAAAGCCCGCGGCTAAAAATAACTATTGTTCTTAAATGTTTAAAAGGGTCATATGATGCGATTTCAAGTTTTCCTTTCTCTTTGGAATGTTACAAGCTGATTGTGCATAGATAAGATCCCTGAAGTTGCAAAGACTAAAGTCTCAAACCAAAGAGATATTCTTTATCAAAGTTAAGACTCTGCCACGCCCCCCTAAAACGGCTCGTTCTAACACGCCCCCACAT
>NW_015505354.1:1299257-1318774 GCF_001515645.1 Sinocyclocheilus grahami
GCGCATCGTGTGTGTGTGTGCGTGTGTGTCTGCGCGAGCGAGCGAGCGATAGAGAGAGAGAGACATCACAGTGGGGTCAGCTGTCTTAACCATGGCTTGTGTACTGCAAACACATACCAGCTTCATCACTGTGTCTGTCACGTGACTCTGTTCTCCTTTCGGGCTCTGTCTTTACATTTTATTTTGAAAGATGAAGCTTGCGATTATGGTAAGGCGCATTACATTTCCGACGAGTGCTTATGGTGTTCGGCCAATCACAATGCATTGGTCAGCTGGCCAATCAGGGCAGACTGCACTTGTCAGAAGGAGGGACTTTGTAGAAAACGAAGCGTTTGAGAGAGGCGGGGCATAGAGGACCTACAATAATGTACAGTATTTGAAAAATGTGTTTTTTGAACATTAAAGCATGTCAACATATTCTGTTACACCAAATACACAATAATGATCTTTAAAAAGCATCATATGACCCCTTTAATAACTTTTGAACCACTAATCATATCTGAATGCTTTAAAAAGTGTTGTAAAGAGGAGATTCTCTTATTTGGATATTCAGAGGCTCCGCAGCGCACGTGATTACATCATCACATTGACAACATTGATTCGTCAGAAGAAACCAATGCATTTCATTTCTCTGAGCCAAACCGGAACTATTGTTGATGCTTAGTCCCACCCCCATTTCTCTCTCATTTTGTGTGTAGTTTGTGAATCATTTGCACTGTTTGTATTTTTGTTGCAGAAGACAAATTGTTTTCACTAAATAGCTGCATGGTTTGTTTGTTCATACTCAGATTAAAAATATATTTCTCTGAAAAAGTCTTTTTTTTTATTATAAAAACCAGTTTTGTTATTATATAACCATTTCCATTCCATTTTCTTTACTCCCTAAATGTTTTTTTAGACATCTATATTGTTAGTAAACTAAATATACCTGTTTTTCACTGAAAAGTGCCTATAACAATATTGTAATAAATTGCTATAACTTGCTTGGGGAATGTTATATGTAGACCAATTTTATTTGGAAGTGTAAAACACCCAGATACAACTTTCTAAAGAAAAAAAATCCAAACTTCAGGAGTTTCTGTTTGAGTACACAGTAAAAAAAACACCCAATTGTTGCTTGCGTTTTTCTTAAAATTCTGGAAATGAATTCATTCTAACTGGGATTTTAAATTAGCTAGACTGAAACTTCAAGTTCTCCTGTTTATAATGATATTGATGCTGACTGCTAGAATAGGTCTTAAAAAGGTCTTGTTTTTTTGTAAAGTATTTCTGATATTCTCCTTCAAAAACTAACATAGGATTTTGAGGTTTCGTTAACAGTTTACTTTTAATTTCAGTCTTTCTGGCAGTTATGCTTGCTTGTGTTGTGTCAACTTTGTATTCTCTATTACCTATTTTTACATGTTCTTGATGTGTTTGATAGCACCCATGTTTTTCTCCAGGACCTACGTATTCTATTCCACTTCTTCTATGCCAAATCCATGTTTTTCTTATTTGAGTAATGTTAAAGCTGCAGTCTGTAAGTTTTGCCTCTGTCGCCATCTCTGTTTGAAAATCTGGAATTGCAGCTGAGTGCGGAATTATCTAGCTTGCGTGGGTTGTGAGTCGGCACGGCTCCAGTGCGGATGAATCTAATGTTCTGAAGAGTATGTGTAGCAGTCGGTTACCGCACTGGTGTGGATATTTACTGTACTTTGCAATCACAGATTCTAGCCTACATCTTGGAATATGACCCAAATAAGAATTTTCACCTTATATTGCCATCTGAACAAGTAACAAGTCTGTCACGTTTGTGCTGACCAACTGAGGAAAAAAGCATTACCATCAATCTCGCTACCAATGGTGATTAAATCTAAAGATCGGTTAGCTCATATCACATCAAACCATTCAAATTATTATTATTATTCTTATACTTCTCAAATGATTAATGTTAACAACATCAGCATTGGTGACTGAGTATAGTGTGTATTGGCGTGTATATTTCAATTTCTGCACATTCTAATCTAATTGTCATACTCTTCATATTAAGAAATTCTTTTAACCCAAAAAGCAAATTATGCTCCCTTCGAACTGGTTTTCTTTAAAATACAAATCTTTGTAATCCCAGGCTATCTGTAATCAGAAGCACATTTATAACTGGAATATAATTTTATTTTATTCACATGTTTCATAAACACACAATCCTTTATGGATTACAATCGCCATCAAAATTATACATTTAATTATTCTGGCTGCTGTGAGAAAAGAGAAAAGGCTATAAACGATCCGCCACCTGCAAGATCCTCACATGCAATAGCCTAGTAGCCGGGACAACTTCTTTGTTTACAGATGTGACGTAATGACGCAGTGCCATGCTCGAATTTCCTGTGAAAACCTACCCGTACCACTCAAATTAGAAAACATTATTATAAACTAACCGTTGTGAATCGGGCTAAAGTAAGGCGATAGTTTTGAACACTGTCTGGTTATGTACTTGCTCAAATATTGATTTCGGATCATTTTTAACCAAAAAAAGTTACGGACTGCAGCTTTAAATATTTTCCTTCTCAATCTAAATTTTACCATTGTATTGGTTCTTTTTGTGTATTTTTCCACTATTTCTGTACATTGGCTACATTCTTCTAAAATAGACTTTTTGCAATTTAACACTTATCTCTACTATAGGACAATTTGCAAGTTCTTGTATGTAAATTTGGTCCACTACTATTAATTGGGTTGGAAAATCAACCAAAGGCCATATCCCTACTAAGGTTATGGTCCCTATTACTAAAGTTACTAGTAATACTGGTTTGGGCAGACACGGTTCTTTCCATTCCTTCATTTTTCTTGCCCAATTTCATAGTTCCTGCAAACTAAAAATAATTAATGGGAGTTTTCCGGTGGCCCCCTCCATCCCCCTTTTCAACGGTCCTGTCTTACTCAAGAATAACCCTGCAACGTCATTCCCGAGCCAGTTCCATTTCAACCGCACAGGCGAGTATTTCGGGTTCTGATGTTGTGGTCAAATTCATGACTACCTTAATCATCAGAGTCAGTCTGTGTCGGTAGATCTTCTGTTTTTCCTTCTATAATAGGTTTTTGTTGTGTAGGTTTTGCACCTTTCTTTTTCTTATGCAAATACTCATTCATTCTTGCTTCAACATATTTTACTAGCTGTTATTATTATAGCCTGTTTTATGCCCAATTCTATTAATTTCTTTAGTGCTTCTACCACAGCTTTAACTTAAGCTGTCTGTGCTGTTCCTTCTATTTCTCCCTTATTTCTATCTTTCTCCTGCCCTCTCTGTTTTATGTATCCCCAGTGTGCCTTTTCATCTTTAACTGTTTTAGAACCGTCCGTATAGACTACTGTATACTTTACCAAATCTACTTTTTTCTTCTGACACTTTTTCTGTTCCTTGTGTCCAATTTTCAGATCTGGGTCTAAAAGCATGTCTCCCCATCTTTCCCATCTTGTGGTCTGGGCTTTACTGTATTTCACTTTATTCTTACTCAAGTGTGCCACCACTGGCTCGTCAGTGTTAACAAACATAGTCCTTCCTCTAGCCAGTCCTTTTAATTCTGGGTATCTTTTACTTAAGGCTGCTAACTTTTCAATTGGTGCAAACCTTTTCTCTGGGTTTTCCCATGATCCATACTTCTCACTAACTTTCCCACAGTCATTTTTACTCTCTCCATATGGGGTTTTATATAATGTTTTCATTTCTCTTTTTCCTAATTTTGATCCCTTCATTCTTTTTTCTATTCTGGCTAATTCTTCCTGCTTATTTACCTCTTTTAGTCTTAGTACTTTAAGGTAATTTGCTGCTAGCAAGTTTTCAGCACCCTCTATCATTTCTATTCCATGCTTGCATCCTAATTTTTTTTTTAGGTAGCTATTTTAAATGTAGTCTTAAAACAAAAAGTCATTAATTCTTCTCTCTTTACCAAGACCAGATCAATTAAGCTTATGAGAAAAACGGGACGTCTGGTCACCTTATCCCTACCCCTTCGGGTGCTGAGGCCATTGTTTCAGATCGCTAGTGCGCATTTTGGTAGCCTATCCATCCACTGCAGCTGCCATACTGAAACTAGATATGCAAACGGCCCTTATCCGATTGCAATCCAATGACAGGGACACACATTTTGAAGGACAAGACAGCCTATAGGATGTATTTTAAATGTCCGGTAGTCCTCAAATAACATTATAGTCCCGTCTCGTCTTGTTAGCGAAGACACGGCATAAATTTCGTCATAGTTTTTATCATCAAATATTAGTTTTAGCTCGTCAATGTCTCATCTTGGTCACAGAAAAAGTTCGTTTATGAATAATTTTCATCGTCGTCGTCGTCTTCATTGACTAAATTAAGTGCTCTACTCACAGCTTCCCTAATTATATTTCTTAACAATTTGCTCTCTTCTTAATATTGTTCTTTCTTACATGGCTGCGTATTATTGTATGTGCTGTACTTTCCCATTTCGGAGAACCTCTATTCACTCTTACTGTTCCTGCTTGAAGACCTAATCTAAACAGGAGTGTAACAATTTGAGTTGAATTACTGAAATAAATGAACTTTTCCATGACATTCTAATTTATTGAGATGCACCTGTACTCTATTTCCTTAAGAGTTTCTTCCCCTTAACATCCAAAAACTGCTCCAGCTATTCCTGATCCTTTAATTATCTGTGGATTTCCATTTACCACCATCATACCTCCTTAGGTATTCTCTATCCAGCCTTCATACATTCGGATCATTATCCGCTGTAACTGTATTTCTGTAATAGCCGATCGAGGTGGGTGTGGGTCAGCTACTGTAACTACACTATCTCTGTCATCATCTACTGGTGGTAAAGTAAGCAGGAACTCATGTGCATTTTGAAAGTCTGTCATTGCCTCTCTGTATATCCTAACCTTTTCCATATTAGGAGTCTCACCTTGAGACTTCAGGTTTTTTCCCATTCATAGTGTAGTTTTATTTTGCCCAGGTTCATTTTACAAACCATGCTCATAATGCCCTCTGCCTCTGAGGTTTTACACTGTATAGTCACTTCCTGCTCATAGTGGCTTCCTATTTCTAATTCCATTGTATGACTGCTAGGCAGACTTCTGACTCTTGAAAGTCTCCTCTCTGCAGTCCATCCCTACCTGGTAACTATAAAATTATTTGACCTGGCTCTGTTTCCTAGACTGAGGTTTGTGCCCTTAAGGCTCTTTTCTCCCAGGCTTTCACCCTGTGGTCTCCCCAGGTATATGTCTGTATTGAGATACTGCTGGATTTTCTCTGGGCTTTTTTACCTGTCATAGTAGAGCTTCCCCTACTTCAGGTTTTTCAACTCTATAACCCCTCTAGACCCTATAGGTCTCACGGGTAGCGACCCTGTTTTTTTGGCCTTTCAGTCCTTTCTCTGGACTGGAATATACTAATATCCTCAGGATTAGTATCACTGAATCCTTTCTGGATTGGTTTATATCGGTCTTACTGGTAGCTCTTCGATGTGGTATCTAGACTTTCAACTTAAAACTCAAACCTCAAGCCCCACAAGTTGGGCGCCATGGTACTCGGTGTGTCCTTTTATCTTGCACCTTTAACCCTATGATTATTCAGATAGGGTAAGGCTAGTCGAATCTAGCCTAAACCAAAGCACTCACCCGCCCACAGGTTGAAGTCCTTCAGGAATGACATAGAAGACTCCCTTGTTGGTTGTTCTTGTTTGAGGCTCAGTTCGTAGTTAAAAGTAAAGTCTTACTGGAGGCAATCATAACAATAGAATCTCTTATATTATTGGTTACAATACAAAGCAGTTAATGCATAAATAAAATTTTAAAAAATCAGCTAAGTTACAAGTTCTATAATCAAACTCTAAACTGCAATATTGGAGATGCTGATAAGCTCACCTTGTTAGGGTATCAGGTGTGCTTCACGCTTAATGCAGGCAGCATCTGAAGAGTAGTTGACTCCTCAGACCTTTTATACTACTTTTTGGGTCTCCAATTACTCATCAATGTCTGTGACTCATGGTGAATGTCCTTTCTTTGTCACTTACGTTCCTGTCTAGTACTCTTCCTCTTCTTCATCGTAGTCTTCATCTGGCTCACCTCCGCTTGATGTTGCAACATGCTCTCTTCACCCCTGTGTGTACCCTCTTGTTAACCTTTGTGGTTGATTACATAGCATCAAACTCATAAGCCTTTCACAAAATTTCACAACTGTTGCTTGCTCATCATAAAGCAATATATGGCATTAACATAAAACAAGCAAATAACAACATTGAAACGGGTAAATAGCAATACAATTATCCATATCCAAAACAGCCTCTTAAAAGTCCTTGTCAGTACTCCTAACAATTTTGGAACTTAAGAGCTCTTTTAAAGGGTTAAGTTGCTTTCTGAATGACTTTCTTCTTTACTAGGATCTTTTTCTTAAATTTTAAGAGGAAATGCCCACATTTCTAAGAATTTTCTTAGAATTTTGTCTCTAGGAGCAACTCTTTGCACTAAGAATTCATGAATACGGGCCCAGGAGTCATAGATGCAATCAATTGAAGAAAATAGTTTGCCGTTTCATCAGCAGAAGTCAACTTCAATACTTTGTATTGAATAGTTTGTAGGTCGCTCTGCGTACATACTCCAACCGAGGTCACTAACTACGTCATTACTTGGGTAAAAAGAATTCCGATTGGTTAAATTGTAGAAAAACAAATAAAATCGGTAACACTTTACAATAAGGTTCCATTAGTTAATGTATTAACTAACATGAACTAACAATGAACAATAGATTTATTACAGTATTTATTAATCTTTGTTAATGTTAGTTAATGAAAATAGTCGTTCATTGTTAATGTTGTTCATGTTAATTCACAGTGCATTAAGGTTAAAAAGCACAACTTTTGATTTTAATAATGCATTGGTAAATATTGAAATTAACTAATTAATAAATGCTGTAAAAGTATTGTTCATTCTTAGTTCATGTTGACTAAAGTAGTTAACTAACCTTACTGTAAAGTGTTACCGTAAAAAATCTTAACAGATGTACATAGTCAAAGAGCATATCTCTGAAGGTTATTTACAATACCATTGTTTTTTAACTAAGATTTTTTGTTTTTTAAAGAATTCTCTTCTGCTCACCAAGCCGTCATTTATTTGATCCAAAATACAGCAAAAGCAGTTATATTGTGAAATATTTTTAACTATTTAAAATAACCGCTTTCTATTTGAATATATTTTAAAATGTAATTTATTGTGATTTCAAAGCTGATTTTTTTTAGCATCATTACTCCAGTCTTCAGTGTTACATGATCCTTCAGAAATTATTCTAATATTCTGATTTGCAGCTCAATTTTTTTTTCTGACAGTTTTAAATGCTTCCACACTGCTGACATTTTTGTATGCTTTGGATCATGAGCTGTTCCAAGCCTTCTCCATACTTTTTTCTTCCCGTCATTCTGGTACAGGTTGATCTTAAATTCATCTGTCCAAAGAATGATTTTCCAGAATTTTTTTATGTTTTTTGGCTAATCTGGCCTTTCTATTCTTGAGGCTTATAAATGGTTTGCACCTTGTGGTGAATCCTCTGTATTCACTTGGTTGGATGTTGTGACGGGGTGTTTCTTTACCATGGAGAGGATCCTCCGATCATCCACAGCTGTTCTCCTCCATGGATGTCCAGGCCTTTTTATGTTGCTGAGCTCACCAGTGCGTTTGTTGTTGTTTTTTTTCATTTGTTTTTTTCTCTCTGAATGTTCCAAACTGTTGATTTGGCCACTCCTAATGTTCATGCTATCTCTCTGATTTTTGTTTTTGAAGCCTAACAATTGTCTGTTTCACTTGCATGGAGAGCTCCTTTGACCACATGTGATGTGGGTTCACAGCAACAGCTTCCAAATGCAAATGGCACACTTAGAATCAACTCCAGAACTTCTACTTGCTTAATTGATGTAGAAATAGTGAAAGAATAGCCCACACCGGTCCATGAAACAGCTTTTGAGTCAATTGTCCAATTACTTATTGTCCCTTGAAAAAGGGGGTAGGTACATATTAAAGAGCTGTAATTCCTTAACCTTTCCTCCAATTTTGATGAGAATACCCTCAAATTAAAGCACTTTAAGCCTATATTCATTATATATCTTGAATATGTTTTGGTCAACAGCTAAAATAATAAAAATTGTGCGCGTGCTTGAAGCCCTATTTTGCTTGCCGGTGTGGATAGCATTTTTTGCACACTGCTCCGCTTCTGAAGATGCATGACTTCAAGGCAACTCTGGGCAAACAGGCATGTCTTGTACTGGCATTTGTATGAGTTGGAAGCAGCTTGATATAAATTTCAAACTCCAGATACTTTTTTTAGAGGCTTTCAGGGAAAACAATGCATAGATTTTTTTTGCATAGTTTGTCCAAGGCTTTTTAAGTTGAGTATGTTTTGTTTATCGTATAAAAATAGAATTACAATTCATTTAGATAGGGTTTAACACTATTTGCTTAAAGTTGTCTTGTGTTTGATGATAAACAAATCCAAGTTTTATATACAAATATGCACGATCACTATAACCTTATGTAACAGACAGTGATTAACCTCATTCTTTTGTCTCTATACATAAAGATACAGATGGGCGAACATGATTGCCTGATTTTGTAAATGTGGCCAATTACATTTGCATTAAGCACCCAGTATGCGCTTGTCTATAATTTAAAGGAGTAGCTCACTTCCAGAATAAACATTTCCTGATAATTTACTCACCCCTATGTCATCCAAAATGGTCGTCTTTCTGTCTTCAATCACAAAGAAATTAAGGTTTTTGAGGAAAACATTACAGAATTTTTCTCCATATAATGGACTTAAATGGTGGCCAACATGTTGAAGGTGCAAACGGCAGTTTCACAGCTGTTCTCCTCCATGGATGTCCAGGCCTTTTTATGTTGCTGAGCTCACCAGTGCGTTTGTTGTTGTTTTTTTTCATTTGTTTTTTTCTCTCTGAATGTTCCAAACTGTTGATTTGGCCACTCCTAATGTTCATGCTATCTCTCTGATTTTTGTTTTTGAAGCCTAACAATTGTCTGTTTCACTTGCATGGAGAGCTCCTTTGACCACATGTGATGTGGGTTCACAGCAACAGCTTCCAAATGCAAATGGCACACTTAGAATCAACTCCAGAACTTCTACTTGCTTAATTGATGTAGAAATAGTGAAAGAATAGCCCACACCGGTCCATGAAACAGCTTTTGAGTCAATTGTCCAATTACTTATTGTCCCTTGAAAAAGGGGGTAGGTACATATTAAAGAGCTGTAATTCCTTAACCTTTCCTCCAATTTTGATGAGAATACCCTCAAATTAAAGCACTTTAAGCCTATATTCATTATATATCTTGAATATGTTTTGGTCAACAGCTAAAATAATAAAAATTGTGCGCGTGCTTGAAGCCCTATTTTGCTTGCCGGTGTGGATAGCATTTTTTGCACACTGCTCCGCTTCTGAAGATGCATGACTTCAAGGCAACTCTGGGCAAACAGGCATGTCTTGTACTGGCATTTGTATGAGTTGGAAGCAGCTTGATATAAATTTCAAACTCCAGATACTTTTTTTAGAGGCTTTCAGGGAAAACAATGCATAGATTTTTTTTGCATAGTTTGTCCAAGGCTTTTTAAGTTGAGTATGTTTTGTTTATCGTATAAAAATAGAATTACAATTCATTTAGATAGGGTTTAACACTATTTGCTTAAAGTTGTCTTGTGTTTGATGATAAACAAATCCAAGTTTTATATACAAATATGCACGATCACTATAACCTTATGTAACAGACAGTGATTAACCTCATTCTTTTGTCTCTATACATAAAGATACAGATGGGCGAACATGATTGCCTGATTTTGTAAATGTGGCCAATTACATTTGCATTAAGCACCCAGTATGCGCTTGTCTATAATTTAAAGGAGTAGCTCACTTCCAGAATAAACATTTCCTGATAATTTACTCACCCCTATGTCATCCAAAATGGTCGTCTTTCTGTCTTCAATCACAAAGAAATTAAGGTTTTTGAGGAAAACATTACAGAATTTTTCTCCATATAATGGACTTAAATGGTGGCCAACATGTTGAAGGTGCAAACGGCAGTTTCAGTGCAGCTTCAAAGGGCTCTACACGATCCCAGCCGAGGAATAGACGTCTGATATAGAGATAAATAGAGTGTCATTTTCCAAATGTATTTACTTTTTAACCACAAATGCACTTAGACTTGTGCCGGTATTCGGTAATGCGATATATCACGGTAATGAATATGCACGATATTGTTATCATGGGCACTTCTAAATACCCTGAATGATTATATATTACAAATTATTTTGAATGCATTTTAAGAATACTTTTCCCATCAACTGGTCAAAATGCACAACACCACTGTGTGCTGCGTGAAAGACGCGTGCGCACTCTGATGTAAATAAGCGCGAACGAGAAGCACATGGCGGAACATGTGAGAGAAGCTCTGGATGAAAGTGCACTTTCACACTCTGACTGCAGAAATAATAATAATAATAATAATGATTAATTTAAATGCAGCCGTTACCCCGGAAACCCTGTAAACAAAGCAGCTGCACTACTTCCTGTTTCTGAATCATGTTGAAATGATTTAAATAGCCATTCAGATTTGTGTATTTGCGATGATGTTCATCACAGTGCCAAATATTTAAATATTTAGACTTAATAGGCTATTTATTTTCAAACTTTTTTTACATTTGAATCTGGACTACAACATGCCCTAGATATTGTTTGAAAGTGTTTTGATTCTTTATTGTTCGGTCACTTTACATTAGGGCTTCATTAGTTAACATAAACTGCCAATGAAAAATTCTTCTGAATATTCATTAATCTTAGGTATTCCAATATTTAATAACAGGTTGTTAAAATCAAAAGTTGCAACTGTGTTATTTAATGAGCTAACATGATTAATAACTTCTGTAGCAAATGTAGCTATTGCTCATTGTGAATGTTAATACAATAACTAAGGTTAACTAATGAGGTCTTATTGTAAAGTGATACCTATTGGTCTTTATAGTTCTTTTGCACTTTAATCTGTGTAAAACTTTTAACTTTATACTGTATTGCTTTATTGCATTTAAATGTTGTTATTTTTGTTATAAGAAAAATGTTATTAAACCTGTTATACTGTATTATGACAGCACTTTTTAAAACTAAATTTCAATATCGTGATAATACTGCATACCGTGATAAGCATTAGCAATTAATCGCAACATGAAAATTTGATACCGGCATATCCCTATTTGCACTAGCACTGTGATGCGCAATTCACGCATTACATAATCACGTTGCAAAGGCACAGCTCTTCTCCTGTGTGCTTCGGTTCAGAAAGGTAGAATAAGGCAAAATCGTCCGATACCGTTGTTTTTTTTTTTTTGTAAAGAACATTTGACTTTCTTTGCATACTGTATTGCTTTATTGCATTTAAATGTTGTTATTTTTGTTATAAGAAAAATGTTATTAAACCTGTTATACTGTATTATGACAGCACTTTTTAAAACTAAATTTCAATATCGTGATAATACTGCATACCGTGATAAGCATTAGCAATTAATCGCAACATGAAAATTTGATACCGGCATATCCCTATTTGCACTAGCACTGTGATGCGCAATTCACGCATTACATAATCACGTTGCAAAGGCACAGCTCTTCTCCTGTGTGCTTCGGTTCAGAAAGGTAGGATAAGGCAAAATCGTCCGATACCGTTGTTTTTTTTTTTTTGTAAAGAACATTTGACTTTCTTTGCACGTTCACTTTGTAAACACTGGGTCGGTACTTCCGCCTACGTCACGTGTGACATTTCCGACATGACTATGTAATGCGTGGTTAAATATCAACTTTTTTTTTTTTAAGAAAATGACTGATCGTTTCGCTTGATAAGACCCTTATTCCTCAGCTGAGATCATATAGAGCCCTTTGAAGCTGCACTGAAACTGCAATTTGGTCTTTCAGCCCGTTGGCCACCATAAAAGTCCATTTATATGGAGAAAAATCCTGTAAGGTTTTCCTCAAAAACCTTAATTTCTTTGCGACTGAAGAAAGAAAGAAAGACATGAACATCTTTGATGATATGAGTAAATTATCAGGAAATTTGTATACTGGAAGTGAACTAATCCTTTAAATCAACAGCTTACATTTACAAAAGGAACATTTACAACCGCAGAAATAAGCTTTTTAATGAAAGTAATGGTCCATGTTAAATGAAGTTAGAAAATTTTTTTTTGTTCTGTTTAGTTTTATACATGCATTATTATATACACATACATTACATTTTATATATATCTATATACATCTATATATAATATCCTTTTGAGTGGTTATTAATCAGTATTTAAATTTCTTATGTCTTAGTTGATTGAATAAAGTTATGAGTTTCCATATACTAGTATTAGACACTAAAATGTATCGTTATTGGAATGTTTTTCCTTGTTCATGAGAAGCCTCTCCATATGTTAAATTTCTGTTTACTCTCAGGTTCATGGTGTCTGTGTAGGTCATCAGGGCCTCTCGTCTACATGACCAATATGTACTCGGAACATTTAGGTTGTTTTCTATGTCTGTACATGAAAGAATAAAGCTGAATGTGGTCTTAGGTTTACTGGGTTTTATATGATTCTTTGAGTCTTTTGTAGTGTGGGTTTGGTGAAGTGCACTAAAAACATTCACAGTCTTCCAAATTGGCCCATAACCTAATCAGTTTGTGCGTAAAGAAATTAATTCAATTTTGAGTGTTGTACCGGCAGACAACCCAATTTCCAATGGTTTTAGAGGTCAGTTACTCCTTGTTGTTTCAAAGAATAGTACAACAGAAAATGCGACGAGTATAAACGCCACGTCCGTTTGGGAGATGAGCGTGCAGTCAGTGGTGGCTCCTGGTGCGGAGCCAGGCGAAAGTTTAAACGAGGCTTAAAAATGCTTTGGTGGACACGGCCATACCGAAGAGGGCCGCAGTAAGACAAAAATATGCTTTTGTTGGGACACATTTCTTTTTTCTAATGCTGGTGATCATTTCAACCCTTCTCTGCTAGAAATAGCCGTAGAGGCTGGTAACAAATAAGAAGCAGAAATAAGCAAAATTAATATTCTCATTTAAACAATTTGGCATATGTCACTGATTTGTGAATGCATAAGTTCATTTTCACTCAGACTGCTCTACCTTGACAGGTCCATCAAGATTCTACAACTGATCATTCATCTGATGGATGCAGTCAAGACTTGGAAGCAAACTGCTTTGCCTGTTTTTCCATATCGCTTTGTCTTTGTTCATGACCAAACACCTTTTTTTTTTTTTTCTTTTTTTTTTTAAGGCTGCTTTTTTACAGTATTTACATAGGTAGACTTGTTTTAAATGTTTTGTTTTTTCCTTTCTCTTTTGATCGAAGAAACATTTGTAGCAGCACTATTTTAGTGAGTGATTAAACCGTCTTTAAGTGAAGTCAGTGAAATCGCAATGTGACTGCTTGTTTCTAAAGGTCTGTTGCCATAATATTAAAAATAAATTCATAGTTCCTTACAGAAGCTTATTTCTGTTGTATGATTTGTGGGTACCGTTTCTATATCCTTCAAGATGTCCATACCTTAATCAGGTTGTCCCATAGTTTGAACAAAACATCTCTATCCCTTTTAGCATCTGCATTCTTATAAAGCTCACTGTTTTCCATTAGAATTTAGGCTATCCATTTGCTCTCCAATTAATTTCTGATATCCATAGCTTACTCACACTGGGAGATGTGCACAGAGACACTGATCTAACAATATTGATCAAAAGAAGCATCCTCTATTTTATTTTAATTGGGGTTCTACTTGAATACTCCTGTAAGCCACTTTTCATTCTCCCAACAACTTGCCCACATGATGTAGTGCAGTACCATCTGCGCAAATGACTGTAATGCAGTGTTATTCTGCCTCGACCTTGACTGCTCTCAGTGTAGCTTTATTCATTAAGCATATGTGATCCTGGAGCACAAAACCAGTCTCAAGCCACTGGGGTATATTTGTAGCAATAGCCAAAAATACATTGTATGGGTCAATTATTGATTTTTCTTTGCCAAAAATCATTAGGATGAACACTGAAGATGGGTCATGGATGGGACTTCCAGCATGACAATGACCCGAAACATACCGCTAAGGCAACAAAGGAGTGGCTCAAGAAGAAGCACATTAAAGTCATGGAGTGGCCCAGCCAATCTCCAGACCTCAATCCTATAGAAAATCTGTGGAAGGAGCTGAAACTTCGAGTTGCCAAACTACAGCCAAGAAACCTTAATGATTTAGAGAGGATCTGTAAAGAGGAGTGGATCAAAATCCCTCCTGAGATGTGTGCAAACCTGGTGACCAACTACAAAAAAACGTCTTACCTCTGTGCTTGCCAACAAGGGTTTATGCACCAAGTACTTAGTTGTGTTTTGCTTGGCGAGCAAATACTTATTTCAATCACTAAAAAGCAAATCAATTTCTAACCTTTATATAATGTGTTTTTCTGGATTTTTTGGTATTCTGTCTCTATTAGATAAAATAAACCTACCGTAAAAATTACAGAACATTCATTTCTTTGTAAGTGGACAAATTTACAAAATCAGCAGGGGATCAAATAAATATAATAATATCCCCACTGTGTGTGTGTGTGTGTATATATAATATCCTTTTGCGTGATTAAGTTTTTAATCAGTATTTAAATTTCTTATGTTTAAGTTATGAGTTTCCATATACTAGTATTAGACACTAAAATATATCGTTATTGGAATGTTTTTCCTAGTTCATGAGAAGCCTCTCCATATGTTAAACTTCTGTTTACTCCTCGCAGGTTCACGGTGTCTGTGTAGGTCATCAGGGCCTCTCATCTACATGACCAACATGTACTCGGAACATTTAAGTTGTTTTCTATGTCTGTACATGAAAGAATAAAGCTGAATATGGTCTTAGCTTCTCTCCTTTTCTCTCTCTGAGAAACTACACTTATTGTCTGTGTTTTGGGAACAGTACCCTGATAAGAGTAGGAGCCTAGCTACTCAACCTTGAAGTAGATAAGTGTTTCTCAATGTATGTGTGTTGGTATCTGTCTGTGCAGGACCAGTCTCCAGGGGCAGTCATAACGGCAACCAGGGTGGAAGGCTCATCTGGACATCTTGTCACCCTGATGCACTGGGTGGCAGATATACGTCTTGGGAGTGAGACATCGTGTGTCATCTAAATGTGACCGGTCTGGACCTTCACTCTGCGTTGTGTTGATAATTTAATGAGACCGGACAACAGAGATTCCTCAGACCACTTTTTATTCTGAATGAATAAAAATGAAAATTAATGAAAAAAAGTCAATCCGTGGCCTTTCTCCACAATTTCAGCATTGACCTTTCCCCAGCCGCGCGAACTGACTTCATATTACATTTTTTAAATGAACTGCCTATGATTAAATCAACATGTAAATTTTTTTCTCAATATAAAACATTTTACATGAATTCAAAACAACAATATTAACAGAAACATGGATAGAAAACATACCTGAATGAATAAAAAGGAAAATTGTCAATCCGTGGCCTTTCTCCACAATTTCAGCATTGACCTGCCAGTCAAAACGGATCATTTTAGCCACGGAACTGACATACATGGTTAATAAAACAAAAAAATACATGCTTCATGTTACACAATCTCTATTAGTGTTTCAGTAATATTAAACTATATTTTTAACAAAAAAAATACATATTAATCACAAGAAACGAACTAATTTGAAACTTTTTAGCTCCAGCAGAACTCACCTTTCCCCAGCCGCGCTTACCGCGAACTGAAGGAAAGCAACCGGAACCTTAATTCTTAAAGGGGACACGTACTATATTTTATTTAACAATTACAACAAATACTGAAAAATTAACATATAAGTATAGAAACAGCTCAAATAACATCTCAAACAAAAGAAATCAATATTAAAAGAAATTGCCAGAATACAAAATAATTATATAAATAGAAAATTATTTTTTGTGACATTAATAAATTAATATAACCCCTGTTACATAAACAAACCTTCAGAGATATGTTTTGGCCTTTATGTACATCCAGGGCCTAAAATGAACACTCGCCAAGCGCCAAATGCGAGTAAAAATCAGCGTTGGCGAGTATAAGTAACAGTGTCAGTCGCCAGTTAGCGGGTACAACTTTTACGAATTGTACCAATGCAATGAAGTAAAAACAACAGCCAGTTTTATGGAAGAGATTCGCTGTTTCTGACATAAGCGAATAAAATAATCTTTTCCGAAAACAAGATCATCGTGATTAGCTGTTCTGTCATGAGGTCAGAGCAGTGTGATGGCCAGCTTGTCCCTAGACACGGTTCTAATAACTTTTACCTGAGAAGATTTTACTTCTTCATTTCGGAAGATTAACTTTTCACTTCTTTATTCTTCTACCTTGAGAATGTGCGACACATACCTGGGGTTACGCCGCCTAAAGGCTGCGCGCTCGGCTGTACGTATACGCTGAGCCGCTTCAGACAGCTCACCAGTAGCGCTTCAACACAAGACAACACACAATTATGTCAAAATGCGCGGTTTTGGCGAGTTACCTTGTAAACGTAGTCTTAAATGAGTTATAAAGTCTTAAATGACAGTAAAGAGTTGGGAGAAAATCGGATGTGTGTCAGATCCGCGTCATATGCATCAGGGTTTTAAAGAGACAGCACTGATTTTAAAGTGAAACCCGTTGTCAGTTGATGTAAATCAAAGAACAAAAGAAAAAGAGAAATCCTTGGACTGTTCTAGTCGCTGATTAACTTTTATAGCTTGAATAAAGATTAATATGCATAGTTTATGCATATATAATATAGTTTATGTGAAGACTGTTTTAAAATTACTTAAATTAAAAGTTATATATTTCAGAGCCTATTAAATGTTAAAAATAATGGCTTTCAATTATACTGTAATGTTGAATGGCTATAATTAATAGGGAAAATTGAGGGGAAATGCACCAGCTGGACAAATAAAAAAATATTGTAAATCAATGTTTAGTCATTGTAGTAGTAGGCAAATAACTGCCTGTTTGTGCAAAAAGAGTTTCATGGCCGGTAAAAAAAAATTTTGGGCCGGTAAATTTTATTATGTCACTGGCCATTGGCAGGTGTGGCAAAAAGTTAGTTTTAGGCCCTGTGTACATCTATCTGTTAAGATTCTACATGTTTTTCCATGATTTAACCAATCAGAATAATTTTTACCATAGTTCCGTTGGAGTATAACAGCCTACGAACTCGCAAGTATTGAAGTTGATTCTGCTGATGAAACTGCAAACTATTTTCTTCAATTGATTGCATCTATGACTCCTGGTCTTAATTCATCTTACCTGGTCGTTGGGTCTTAAACTGTATATCCACTACACTTGATATGCATCTTGGAATGCAAATTTCTTTTTTATATATTGACAGAAAAATTTGAGACTGGAACATTGCATTGAGATTGTAAGTGACATTTCTATCAAGTTTAATATAACATCCAATTTACATGTCAAATGAAAAACAAGTTTATCCAGTCACTAAGACATCAGAAACAACTCAAAATGGTTTTAGTTTTTTTTTCAAACAGGAATGCATATACAAATGCCAAATCAAAACACTGGATCAAATACAGTCAAAAACATTTGACCAGTTTGAATGCCTTGTAACATATTACGTCTATTGAAATACATACAGCAAAACAAATAACTAAATATTAATATGCAAGACATCTGTGATATATCTATTTTTAATTTAAGCCAATAAGTTGCATGTTCAGCAGCTACAACAAAGGAAAAAGTGCAATATAATGTAATTCAGCTGGTGTTGAAAGTAGACAGGTATTATTTATTCACTTGGACTAGTCCTTAATAGTTTGGCAACCATTGTATGAAAAACAGTGAGGTCTCCTTCCAAGTGGTACTCAATCTTTACTGGGCATCCTCAATTGTTGTACCCATAATATCGCTTGAGCACATTGCTTGAAAAAGTTTATGTACAGCTCACGGAGCTAATGATAGAGCATTTGTTATGATAAAGCTTTTGCTGGATCTTCAAATGAATTAGTTGTCCTCGTTTACACCACTGCTGGTGTCTGAACTGAAGGTGCTGAGAACATCTCATCTCCTGTTCACCATTTACCAAGGATCTTCTCCCTCTGTTGACGTGTGATACAAGCGAGTAGAATTTTTGCTCCCATGAAATACTTCCCATGGAGACTCTGGGCCTGTTTGGCGATTTCCTCACATTCGAACTGCACGATGGCTTCCCCGACACCATTGCCCTGGCTGTCCACAAGCAATACGATTGCATCTTCACA
Source organism: Sinocyclocheilus grahami (assembly GCF_001515645.1). Lineage (NCBI taxonomy): Eukaryota > Metazoa > Chordata > Actinopteri > Cypriniformes > Cyprinidae > Sinocyclocheilus > Sinocyclocheilus grahami. The sequence continues at coordinate 1,317,557 of NW_015505354.1, forward strand.
GATGTTAAAGCGCATGAAAAAGTATCTCACCTCTTCTTTCCTGACATATGCAGGAAAGTTGCGTGCATATACACATGACATGGTTAACTGTGCGTTTCCATAACGTGGTGGCCTCCAGACTTTAGCACATCTGTTTCTGCTGAGTATAGCAAATATTTCTTCTTTCGTTATGGGTGACACTTCAATGTTCGTTAAGCCAACAGTTGTACCATTCATGTTCAGAGCCGAGACATAGTCTTCTGCATGCTCAAAGGTAACGAACGCAGTGCTTGTCCTCTCTCCCCACTTGTTTAATAAATGTTTAATTCTATAGTTTGGGATTGCATAACATCCAAAAATCGTCTTGATCTCCGTCTTGGTTATATTCTTTGAAAGATTATTGACAATAACACAACGTTCCGTTTGAGGGGACGGAAAGTTTCGGCAGTATTTTTTTGGAGATCCAGGAGAGGGCTGTTCCTCTGCACTTCTTTTGGTTGAGAAACCTTTCATTGCATTTCTTTCTGTGTTAACTTCCCTTTGCTCTGAGAAAGTGTGAGGTTTGATGTTTTGCATGCAATTTTTGGACTGCTCGACAGCATCTGTCCACATCTTCTCATGGGCAAGTCTGACCTCAACATTGTATTCTTTGAATTTTCTGTGGCTGTATTTCAGCCCCTCCTCGGCATCTGCAAAACTGGTCAACTTCACCAGACAGCACCAGCCCAGTTGCAATCGAACTTTCGTGATGACCTCCAACACTGAGAGTCCCAGTAGGAACTGGTAGATCTCTTGCTTGGCAACAGAGTCAGGAAATCCATAAAGCCGAAGGTAGCCTGGTTTACAGGAATTGAGGTTTTCTCCTTTGCTTTTCTGCTCCTTAGATGCCATGTCAGGAGTTAGATTATGCTGAGCATCTGTATTTGTTTGGTTGTCAGTTGAGGACCATTTATGCGTTTCTGGAACATTTTGGTTGACATTTTCAGGCGTTTGGCATTGATCCACTTTGTCGTTTGAAGGCAGTCCTTGAATGGCAGTCATTAGACTAAGCAAAAGAGCTCTGTTGGTGTCAGGTGGGGATGATGGCATTACTTTAGTCTCCACTGCTGTGGACTTTGGTTTCTTTAATCTCGACTCCATTTTTCTCTTGAGCTCAGCCAGACTGCTAATATGTAATGAAACAGAAGAGCCTCTGAGGAGTTTTCCAGAGTAGCGCATGGCTAGTTGGCCTTCTCTCTC